>NC_057799.1:167775503-167784032 GCF_018294505.1 Triticum aestivum | reverse complement strand
GATCGGCCGAGGGGAGAAAATGGTTGGAGCTAGAAGATAATCATTTAGCTGTTCATTTTTATCCAACGGCTTAGAGCGTTTGATTCAAACTGAAGATGGAAATATCAGTCGCCTGACGTATAGGCAGAAATATGTATTTGTTGTCAAATTTTTGTAGGATTTGGTAGATCCACAGATAACTTGGTAAGAAAACGTTGCAATTAACCAAGCTAGCTATGATCGCGAGGCGACGGTCGTAGTACCTTGGAGCATGTCAGTACAAGACTTGCAAAAGCCTTCGGTTCCGTGGGATGGGGATATTTGCTTCAGACCTTAACTGCCTTTGGCTTTGGGCATCGGTGGAGGAACCTCATTTCAATCATACTCAGCTCCAGTTCCTCCTGGATCTTACTCAATGGCGCTCCGGGCACCCCTTTCAAGCATTTGTGCGGCCTTAGGCAGGGAGACCCTCTCTCCCCCATGCTATTCATCTTGGCCATGGAACCTCTCCAGAGACTTTTCGAGTTAGCTTCTGATCATGGCATTCTGACCAAGCTTGGCCCGCAAGCGGCCACTCTTCGGACTAGTATGTATGCGGACGATGCTACTCTTTTCCTGAATCCGGACAAGCATGACATTGCCGCGGCAAAAGCTATTCTGAACATTTTTGGTGAGGCCTCTGGCTTGAAGATAAACGTGCAGAAATGCACAGCATTCCCTATCCGCTGTGAGAACCTTGACTTCGCGGGTATCATGCATGATTTTGGTGGAGCCACTGGAACTCTTCCCTGTCGCTACCTTGGTCTACCACCAAGTCTACGGAAACCAAGAAGAGTTGAGGTGCTGCCATTGATAGAGGGTATGGCCGGTAGATTAAAAGGTTGGAAAGGAAGGCTTATGGCTAAACCAGGAAGGCTTGCTCTCATAAACTCAGTTCTAACATCCATGGCCACCTATTTTCTAACCTGCTTTGCTGCAAGCAAATGGGCGATCAAGCGGTTGGACAAGATTCGAAGAAACTTTCTTTGGGCTGCTGATGAGGAATGCAATGGCGGCAAGTGTCTAGTGAATTGGAAGAAGTGTTGCTCGCCTAAAAAAATTGGTGGCCTTGGAATAAAGGACATTGCCTGTTTCGGACGGGCGTTGCGGCTGCGCTGGGCCTGGCTTGAATGGAGTGAGATGCCAAGACCCTGGATGGGAACCCCAATTCCTCCTTGCGACGGCAATGACCTGCAGCTTTTTTCAGCTTGCACGGAGATATCACTTGGTAACGGGCAGAGGTCGCGGTTCTGGAAGGATAGATGGCTACAGGGCATGGCTCCTTCGTCCATCACCCCAGAGTTGTTTGCTTTGGCCCGTCGAAAGAATCTATCTGTTGCGGATGCTCTTACCGCCAACAGGTGGATGAAGGGCCTTCAAAGGATGGATAATGTCAGGATGATTGATCAATTCATTCAGCTTTGGGAGATGCTCCAATCTGTGACTCTCTCCGATGAGCCTGATTCTATCTCCTGGAAGATGAATAAGGATGGGGTTTACACTGCAAAATCTGCATATGTTTGTCAGTTCTTTGGCCACATTGATGCGCCCTCTCTGCACACGGTTTGGAAGGTTAAAGCTGAGCCCAAGGTACGATTTTACTTGTGGCTCCTGTTACAAAATCGGAACTGGACTTCCGATCGGTTGATGGCGAGGGGATGGCCTCATTCGGCACAATGCGTGCTGTGTGACCAAGAACCTGAGACGGCTGCGCACATTACCCTGCTGTGTCCTTATGCTCGGGAGGTCTGGTTCTCTTTCCATCGTTCTGACGGAGCCGCTGCGGAGGCCGGCTCAACGAACATCACTATCAAAGGTTGGTGGCGACAAGTATGGGCGCTACACAAGAGACCCGAGTTGGCTCCTGAGATTACCACGGGGGTTTATATTGCCTGGAACCTATGGAAAGAAAGAAATAGAAGAACTTTTGAGGGTAAGAGATGTTCTCCCGAGACTGTTGCTGCTTTAGCTAGAGAGGAGACGAGTCTGTACAGAGGCTTTTAGATAGTGTTTGCCTCCTCCCCTCCTTTTTTTCTTTCTTTTCTTTTTTTGTTGAATCTGAGCGGCCACTCTCTGTATGAGACACTGGGATCTTTGATCCTTTGCTTCCTTCTTATATGAAAAGGCAGAACCACTGCCATTGCCCGTCAAAAAAAAGACGACACGGTCTGAACTGATTGGGCGAGGTAAACCGGCATGCATGTGATTGGCATTGCTTGAAGACCGAAGAGCTGGACCAGACTGTGCATATCTGATCGACGAAACAGTCACGTTTCGAAAGGGAAGAGGAGAAGAATAGTGCGCGAGAGAACAAACTACACGAGCGTTCATCCAGTGTGCATGTGTCGACCCCAGCGGAGACGAAGGCGCGGCCGTATTTCGGCGCTACTGATGTGTACGTGCGCGGACGTCGACGTCGATCGGGGGCGTTTTTAGATTTCGTGGCCGACTCCCTCGCGCATCGCGGCCGTCCAGTGCGCCTCGGCCGGGACGCGTGGGTCGCCACCTCGACGTACGGCCGTCGGTGTCGCGTCCCCAATCATTGACTTCTCCCCGGCGGGTCGACACCGATGCAATGGACGGCCCCGGCTCGGATCGATCTGCCACCATGCGACGTCGTAGGAGTACTCCCCATAGTAGCCATCTTTTTCCTGTGGACGCAGCGCTTACGTGCTCATGCGCCAGCTGGTGCGTAAGTCGTCGAGGTGGATTGAGAGATTAGGATCATTACTCCCTTGAGTAGACATCTTTTTCTTGAGGTGTAATTTTTGAACACTCGATGATATGATGAGCCCTGATAGCGCCTACATACGATACGCAGGGGACCATTTCTATAGGCACGTGAAATAGAAGCTTCCGCACGGTCGTCGCTTTGAAATTCGGTCGACGTGTACACACCTTGCTGCATGCATGACTACCTCTTGGGCAGCCCTGGACCGAAACCATCCCGCTGTTGGAAACCTGATCGATAGGCCATCCTCGTGCGAAATTGCAAGCCCCATGCATGAAACCACCGCGCTACTCCTACTCGAAGCACGGCATACAGTGTGCAAGCGGTACACGCATGGCCTCCACGACCATGCCGTGCACAGTGGTCTGACTGAAGTGAGTAGGGGGCCGGACACTTGTGATGGCCACAGGGAAAAAGTGCGAGGACCACATGCACAGCACGGCTGGCACCCCGCGGCACGGCCTGCAAGTAGGGCGGACCCGACTGGCATGCGTAGAGCCGGCCGAGCCCGCACGTCGCTGTGCACGCACAGCGCGCTAGCTAGCTTTGACCTGCGCGCGCGAGGTCGAGCGGGGAAGAAGAACAGGCCCGTACGCCTCGTCTCAAAGGTCTCGCTCACGGGCTCATGGCTGGCCAGCTCCCCGGTGCGGTGCGGGCGACGGTGCAAGTCGCTTTCGATGAGGGCAAACACGGCTCGTGAGATTAACCGTGTCGGGCTTGGGGCGGCGGGTGCTTTGACTTCCTTGGTCGTTTCTCGTCCGCAGCCGTGCCCGCGCTTCCGAGTCCAGGCCGACCAAGAAAGCGGCTGGCCGCGCTTCCATTCCCATTCCCCCCCTACGCCGCGGCGCGAAGGCCCCGTACGTCTCCGACGACCGGCGCGAGGAAGGCCACCCGGCACACGGGCGGGCCGCCCACTAGGTGGCGGATCTGGGGAGCGAAAAGCTATCGTTTGTCCTACCTATCGATCCGTCTGCGGTTCTACTACTTACGTTGACCCTTTCACCGTCTATAACTCGCCGTGTAGTTGTGCCTCTCGAGTACAGCTGTAGCCTGTAAGCTACATACTAGCGTGTTTGGTTGCCTGCATTGAGCTCAATCAAGTCCACGCGGGAAGGACGAGGCCTATTTGGTTACCTGATTTCACCGTTGGGCCTGCATCGCACGCTTCTCAAAGCAGCCCAGAGCCTGGCTAGCTGGAAACGCTCGGATCGGCAGTTTCTCGCCAGTCAGGCTGAGTGCGGCGCGAGGTCGCACGGGCGGGTGCGATGCGAGGGCGAGGAGGGATGGTGGGAGATGGGAAATCTGGCGTGCCGTCTCGGCGCCAGATCTAGCCTCACCCCCCTTTCTACTAGCTCACCCATAGCCACTTTCTTCTCTACTTCCTCACCACCGGCGGCGGATGCGATTTCAGATCTGCGCTAGAGGCGGCGGCGGCGGCGGAAGAGGCGGCGGCGTTTGCGGCGGATCTGGTGCTCCCCTGGTTGTTGGCCACCGTCTGGTCGACCTTGTCTATGCCATGGCTCCCCCTACGCCATCCTCGTCTCTGATGCTGGTAAGTAGCACCCCCTCCCTCCTTTGTTAGGTCGGTGGTTAGGCCGTTAGGCAAGGGTAGGATCGATTTCCCACTGAACGAACCGTCGATGTCGACTAGGTTATGGACGCACGGATGAGGCTGATAATTCAGGCAGCAACACTGATAAGTGTGATTCAGGCATGGGTCATGTTCATGCACCAGAGAGTTTCGTCGTGTTGGGAGACCTTTGATCCGCTATGGTCCAATGTTTATCCGGGAACAGGAGAGGATCCAAAATCTGAACTACATCTACAATTGCAATGACGTCGAGGCTCTGTGGGTTCGAATGAAAAAGAGCGTCATTTGCCAGGCTTGTCGAGACCTTCAGGAGCAGGGGGCTGCTACAAGATAACATCAACACCAGTGTGGAAGAGCAAGTGGCCATATTCCTTCATATTGTTGGCCATAACCAGAGGTTCATGGTCATTCACAACACGTTTAGGAGATCAATGAAGACCATCTCTAGGTACTTCAAGCAGGTGCTTTTTGCTGTTGGGGAGCTTAGAGGAGAGATGATCAGGAGACCATCTGGCCAGACTCCACCCAAGATTCGCGGAAGCCCAAGATGGTACCCATACTTCAAGGTGAGCATTGACAATATACACTTCTTATGGCTTGATATGCTTGTATTGTTCAATTTGAGCACTAACACAAGCTTGTGATGCCATTTTCGGGATTGCATTGGGGCAATAGATGGTACTCATGTCAGGGGGAGGAAGCACTACACAAGCCAGAATGTGCTTGCTGCTGTTGACTTTGATCTGAAGTTCACATATGTGTTGGCTGGCTGGGAGGGGTCAGCGCGCATGACGCTAACATTCTCAGTGACAGCATGAGTCGACCTGATGGGATCAACATCCCCGACGGCAAGTTCTACCTTGGAGATGTTGGCTATGCATGTCGGCTGGGTGTTCTTCCACCCTTCAGGAAAACCAGGTACCATCTCAACGAGTTCTCTGGTAGGAACTATCCTAGGACTGCACATGAGCTGTTTAATCTCAGACATTCTTGCCTTAGAGTAACTGTTGAGAGGGCATTTGGAGCTCTTAAGAATAGATTTAAGATCCTGGATCAGAAGCCATTCCACCCATACTCCACTCAGGTTAAGCTTGTTCTTGCTTGTTGCATTCTGCATAACTGGATCCTTCAGTGGGGCTTTAATGAACACGTGCCTGAGGAGGAAGAGGTCGAGCCTGACGATGTTGTTAGCTCCGGCCATGGTGTGGAGGCATTTGACAATGACGCTTGGAAGAACAAAAGGTTAAAGTGGGTAGAGGCAATGTGGCTTAATAGAGGTCAGTGCGATATTTGAAGAAAGAGGAAGAAGAAGAAGCAGAAGCAGAAGAAGAGGAAGATCTGGTACCAACAACACCGATGAACTATCCCCTATTTAGCCAATGACTCTTAATAATTTGAATTTTCATTTGATAGTAGTTAGGATAAACTGCCATTTGTTTAACTAGCTGGCACTACATGTTTAGATTGTGTGTGATAAGCTCACCACTAGTTAGAAGTGGTGACAACACCTTATGCAGGTTGCAACCAAACACCATGTCATATGTGCGCCTAATGCAATACGGGAAACCAAACGTCGGGTCAAAAATGGTTGTCTCATGCAACTAAGGTACATGTAGGCAACCAAACTATGTGCATCTGGGTCTTTTTGTCTGCATCCCCTCAAATCAGCTCACTAGAGCCAGGCTCGCCGGGCCAGGCTCGATTGGCAATGTAAACAAACACGCCCCTACTGACTTTGGTTGTCTTGACGTATCAAGTTTGTCCATCAGGCTGCAAGTGGACGTGGGCTACCCACGGCGCCTACATAAAAACCCGCATAATCAACGTTCACGGACCCCCGCGAATAGAGCAGCCAGATATGTGGCATACGTGGGCTGTCCCACGGCATCCGCATCAAGCCCACGTTTCCGCGATGATGCAATGATGATTAGGGTGCCGCCGCTGTCCAGTTCCGCCATGGTCGCAAGATCGCCGTCCAGTTCCGCCGCAGCGCTGCTGTTACACCGCATGGCCTTTTCCACCCCCCGCCCGGCGCGTCGTACACGGAGCCATGTCGTACGGACCTTTACCCGTACATGAGGTGAAAAACATCGACGCCATGGCTATGTCTGCAGCTAGCTACTGGCTGGCCTTGAACGGTTGAACAAGCGGGATCGTTTCCAGTTCTTTCGCAAGAGCTAGCATGGATATGCGGCAGTTGCAGATATGTAGATGCACTTTTCCCAACACAGGGAGGCAGCAGGTAGTGCTGAACCTATCAATCCATCCTGACGTGGGGATAGCAAAGAGGATCCGATCCATGTAGCTAGACTGCTAGTTGATTGTTGCCTTTCAATCTTATAAGGATCCACGTAGTAATTAAATCTGAATCTTCACATATACTAGTATCCTCTACAAGTGTACATTTGTTCGTCAGATTCCGATGTTTCAAATATGAATCCCTATGCCTTCTAATTCTTAACTGAATTTAATGCAAACCGGGGCATAACAACCTGCTTTTAGTAGCTCAGGATCCTAGATACATGGCACATACAGAACAATATAGTAGGAGTTGTATGTGAAGCCGTTACACACAGAGATACATAGGAATACGACCTGAAATTATGTGGGACGAGCGGCAACCACGGACAAAACTGCATGTTATGTGGCAAGCCCGCATAAGCCCACTTAATTACGCGAGCTGATGCGGCGTGATGCGGGCGTCCCGCAGGGCATCCCACTTGCAGCCCGATTTGTCCATGAGTGATGGCGTCGTTGGTTAAAGAACCGAGTAAAAATAAAATTGTTTGAGTTCCCATCACATGGAATGATTCCATTCCCTTGTTTTAAAACGAATAGTGAGATGAAACTGAATAGTTTCATTTCAGCGTTTGATCGGCGGTGACGGAGCTTCATGTACTGCTTAGGGGGCCGTCGCCCCCCTAGCCCTTGGATATTTAATGAAGAAAAATAATTAAAAAACGCATAGATTAAGCAAAATGCATCCATTTGCCCCCACCCTCAAACATGTGTATTTTCTCCTTGCCCCCCCTTGATTCTCTCCTAGCTCCATCACTATCACTACAAAAAAAATACACTTCCATGATGATACGTGTTTGTCACAGTAGGTCACGTTTTCTGTCATGCATGTACATCCATGACAAATTTATGACGGAATCAAGATAGTCATACCCGTGCTGTCGTAGAAGTGTTTCCATGACATTACCAAAATTATCATCACGGAAGTGTCCACTTCCATGACGATAAATCGCGCGTCACAGAAGTGCTTTCGTCAAGGGTGACCGACACGTGGCATCCACCGTAACGGAACGCCGTTAAGCTATCGGGTCCGGTTTTGGATCCGATAACCCGTTAACAGCCCGGACCAATGGGGATTTTCCACTTGTAAAATTCTGATTGGCTGACGGAAACACGTGTCAGCTCCGCGTTGGCACAGGTGTCACTCATCCAATGGGCGAGATGCGCCTATGATATGTTGACACGTGGACCGGCACAAAAGTGGCCCATAAAGTTTAAATGGGCCGGCCCAACTTGTAACGCTCCGGATCCGTTGCGCCAGGTGTCTGCCAGTTATTCGCTGTCGTTGCCATGTCTTTCGCTTGCGTGTTGCTTTTGCCATGTCATCATCTGCATTTCATATCATGTCATCATCTGCATCGCATTTGCATACGTGTTCGTCTCTTGCATCCGAGCATTTTCCCCGTTGTCCGTTTTGCAATCCGGCACTCCGTTGTCACCCGGCCCCCTCTTGTTTCTTTTCGTGTGCGGGTGTTGAACCTTCTCGGAATGGACCGAGTCTTGTCAAGTGGCCTTGGTATACCACCGGTAGACCACCGGTCAAGTTTCGTTCCATTTGGAGGTCGTTTGGTACTCCAACGGTTAACCGGGTAACCGCAAAGTCCGTTTTGGTATTGCAACAAACCCCGCTTTCAAACAGCCCCAAAACTCCTCTAAGTCTCCGCCATGCTCTCGGTCGTTCGATCACGATCGCGTGGGTGAAAACCGCACCTCGTTTGGACTCTCCTAGCTCCCTCTGCCTATATATTTGCCCTCTCCCCCAAAAATTCGCGGATGAAACCCTAGCGTCTCCCTCCTCGCACCGCCGGACATGTCCGCGCCGCCGTCGGACACGTCCAGCCGCCGCCCTCCGCGAATCGCACGCCGCCACCTGTCCCTGGCCGCCGCCCCC
>NC_057799.1:167756361-167774983 GCF_018294505.1 Triticum aestivum | reverse complement strand
CCTCGCCGCCTTCCGTCGCGGGACCGCGCCCCGGCCGGATCCGGCGCCCCTTCGCCGGCGCCGCGCCATCCCCGGCTGCCTCCCTCTCCTCCGGCCTCTCTCCGGCGAGACGCGCCGCCGAGCCCCGGATCCCGATCGGGTCAACAGTCCTTGTTGACTTCGTCCCCCCCCCTCGAGGTCGAAATATTTCTAAGTCCCCAGTTCTTATCAATATGTGTGCATGTTCAACTGTGTGTAACTTCTTGCATGTAGCTCCGATTCGTGCGTGTAATATGTCGATTTGTTCGTCTTGTGATGCCCTTCATTTTGTTCAATTGCACCATGTTCATTAGAGGTCATCTTGATGCCCAAATCTCTGTTAGAAGAGGGCTAGTTGCTGTTATTCTCTGGTTCTTAACAGAACTTGGAGATTTGTCATTTTTGTATCATTTAATCTGTGGATCTTTTGGGCATAAGCTCTACATGTGTTTTGAAGTATGCCATGCCATATTTTTGTGATCTCTGTGGTGAATAGCATAAGCATGCAAAGTAGGCCCCGTAATGTTTCTGATTTCAGAGACTTAGTGTTTTCTCTAAGTCCTTGTCTGCTGTAATTTTGTTGCCATGTTAACTTGATGCTATAGAGAGATCCATGCATATTTTGGAGATGTTCAGTAAGGATGTTTTGTAGTTATAGTTGTAATTGATCCATTCCTGCAATTGTTTGCAATTATGGAGTGCCATAGCATGACTCAATCTTGCTCTACTTTTGCTATAAAATATTTCTGGCAGATTTTTAACATGATATGCAATTTTGCCAAGCTTATTGTAGTTGATCCATGCATGCTATGCTATTGCTCTTGCCATGGTTAGCTTCGTAAACATGCCATATTGCTGTAGGTATGCTTGTTTTGTCATGCATTGCTCTGTAGTGAGTGCATCAAGCTCACAAAGAGGCCTACATATTATTATTTATGCCATGCTATGTTTTCTGCTAAGTCTGAAACCTGTTAACGAAACTTGCTATGTTTACATGCTTGCCATCATATCTTCTGGTCCTTTTTGACTTATGGTCAGTAAGGGACTTTTGTTATATGCTTTGAGTAGATTCATGCCATGCCTTGTTTTGCCATGTTAAGTTCCTGTATGTCGTGGAATTGTCACGGCAGATGTCCTCGAGCTAGGACTTAGTCGTGGAGCCATCGCAGCTAGGAAGCTTGAAGGGGTTATGCGGGACAAGGGACGCGAGGTTTATACTGGTTCGGCCCCTTACGGTGAAGGTAAAAGCCTACGTCCAGTTTGAGGTGGTATTGATTAAGGTTACGATCACCAGGGAGCTAAACAGCTATGCCCCGCTTTCGATGAGATTGTTGTCGTCCTTAAACCGCTGCCGGGTCGTCCCTTTATATAGGGAGGCTGACGCCCAGCAGCCCTTAGAGTCCCGGCCGGCTCATAAGAGTGTCCGGCTCGGACTCTAAACAATACTTGCCTTACACTACAAGTTCTATTATAGTAATGATTGCAACTACGGGCCTTAAGCCATATCCGGGTCTCAGCCCATCTCTGGCCCATCATCTTGAAACTTAGCTCCGGGCTTCTGGCAACGACCGTACGAGTAACCCGGCCCCTCCTGGCGGGTGACTCTAAGGTCTATATCCTCAACATTAGGCCCCAGATTGATTTGAGCCGGCTCATGTCAATTTTCAACTCTTCTGATAGAAAAAATCTCCGGCTTACCATTCATGTAAAGGCCATAACCCGGAGTGACGTCATCCTCTGGACTCCGGATAATCCGCCATGACGTCATCCTCCATTAAGTCCGTTTTTTACTCCGCCAGATCCGTAACGGATCTTTGCTTTACTGTCATTCCGAAAATCGAGGCGTCATGGGGGGGAGATAATCACGCCGTGGTCTCCTTGAATCTCGCGCCCACTTATGACCTTGCCTTATAAATAGGCCGGCCCAACGGGTTCTTCTCATGCTCTCTTCTTCCTCCTCGCGCCGTCGCTCCTCTGCCAGAGCTCTGCCACTGCCGCCGCCGTCGCACCCCTGGTCTTCATCAACCCGGCCGCTGCATCACCCTGACTCGGACCAGATAAACGGCGGCGACCTCCGCTCTTCTCCAACTCCGGTGAGTCTCCTTTGTCCTGTCAGATAGATCTACCGTAGGGTTCGTTTGTGTTCTTCGCGTTCATCGCCATTGCCACAAACCTCAGTAGTTCTCATAGTCACTGTACTTGGTTGATCTTTAACCTTGCATAGAACTAGTGCGGTAGTCGTTTAAGCCTCATTTCAAGTACTAGTAGATCTCCTTCCACTGTATAGCTGCTTCGTTCGAGCTCAAGAATATCCGCTCGTCTGTTTCTAGGTCTAGAAAGTTTTCATTTCACCCGACCATTTTGATCCAAAAAAGTTACTGCCATATGTGAAACCTGTTTTACCACACTTAGTAAAAACGGCAACCATTGAATCTTGACGTCTTACGATTCCGGGTTAAAGAACTCACGCATTGTGGAATCCTCCGGTTTAAAGAGAACCATGCTTTGTAGAATCCTCCTGCTTAACTGTGATAAAGTCGTAAACAATCAATCTTATCTTGAATGCCCCTGCGGCTTAAATAACCCACTGTACCTGAGTATATATCATTAGTCCCCTTCATAAGCCGCCATCTTAGCTTGAACGATAGATCTCCGGCTTATATTAACCCGGACACTTTTTCTCTTTATCATAGACCACCAACTTTCACCATGCCTCCCAAGGCTCCCATCACTTGCAACTGGATGAGGTCCAACGTCACCGACGAGACCCTGGCCAATTTCGTTAAGTCCGGATATTTGCCTAAGAAGGAAATCATGTCCTCCCGTGCCCCTGACCCGTCGGAAGAGAGACCACAGCCACGGGACGGGGAGGTAGTGATCTTTGCAGACCATATGAGCCGGGGCTTCGCACCGCCCGGCTCAAAGTTTTTCAGGGACGTGCTCAACTTCTTTGACCTACGGCCTCAGGATATAGGACCCAACTCCGTATCCAACATCTGCAACTTCCAAGTCTTTTGCGAAGTGTACCTTGGAGAAGAGCCTAGTCTGCTGCTTTTCAGAGAGCTGTTTTACTTAAACCGCCAAAATGAGTGTGCCAATGGGCCAAGTCTAGAGTTAGGTGGCATCTCCATCCAGCGGCGTAGGGACTGTCTTTTCCCTTACGCTGAGCCGCCGAGCCACCCCAAGGACTGGAATATGACTTGGTTCTACTGCCAAGATACGTCCCCGGCTGACAAGAACCCGCTGCCCGGCTTTCGCCCAACACGTCTAGAGCCGACTCATCCACTGTCGGACAAACTGACTGCAGCGGAACGCCAGCCTCTGCTTCCAACTATCAATAAGATCAAGGCCCTGCTAGGCAACAGTCTGAACGGAATCGACCTGGTCCGGGTCTGGATCTCATGGCGGGTGATCCCATTGAGCCGCCGCCCCGGCTTAATGTGTGAGTACACCGGGCGAAAGGATGACTCTCAGAGGCACAGTCGTAATGATCTTCCAGAAGACGTTGCAGAGGAAGAGACCAAGGCTCTTCTAAACAAGAGTCTGGTAGACTGTGGAAGGACCGGGTTAGCCCCCTTATGCAAGACCAATCCAGCCCCAGCGGTGAGCCGCTGACTTTAACCTTTCAACTTCTTCTGCATGTAACCTTGACCTGAACTGTTTTAAGAATTCATTACTGTATTCTTCAGGCTGATGATAAATTCTGGCGGGTCAAATATGACCATGAGGCGGCCAAGAAGGCCAGGAAGGCAAAGAAAGCCGCCAAGAAAACCGCCCCTCGCAAAAAGGGAAGCCGACCCACCGCTTCGGAGCTAATGCAATTAAGCGACAGCTCCGAGTCAGAGGTAACCCTTAAACCTTTAAATCCTTGCTATATTTGTTGTTTGTTGCTGTCCGCCTTATCAATACTTGCTCATTGACAGGATGACACCGGCGCCAGTAACCCGGTGGTAGAAGAGGTAATGTCACTTTCCTCCGACTCGGAGCCCTTGCCACAGCTGAAAGTCCGAAGGGTAACCCGGAAAGTAAGCTTTTCACATCCTTTAGCTCATCAAGACCCTCAATTTCTTTTGAAGCAACAGGTTCGCGAAAGCCGGTGTCACACCCGGACCAACAAGGACACCGATCTCTCCGCCGGGTTACCCGACGCAACAAGGAAGCGTCACACTGAGGTTTTTTCTCACTTGTACCCTTTTCATCCGTTGGCGGGTGTTATCCGTCAGCCACTCAACTCTTCTGACTCCAATTATCAGGAGACCTCCCCCTCTTCGGGTGACTCCATGCAGTCAAATCTGCCGGCCTTCAAGACTGCGCCCGGGTAACAACAATCATCTTACATTATCTTTGTCTGTACTTACTCTTTGTGTGCCTAACACTTCTGTCTTTTCAGTGCCCAGGCAAAGCTCACCAAAAGAGCGAAGAAGACCAGGTCAGCCGGAGTGCCGGACATACCTGAACCGGAGGTGACGGCTAAAGAGCCGCCAGCTGCCTCCGCCCCCGAAACCACCACTCCAATGGACACGGCACCTGAGGCCTCAGCCCCGACTACCAAGGCCACGACCGAAACTGCGGTTAACCCGGAGGCCTCCGGCTCAACCCCACCAGCAGACGACCCGGACGTGGTAATCACCCGGACGGAGTTCGTTGAGCCGGGGAGACCGACTGCGCTGGCCAAATGCTCCGCGAAGGGGGAGTTGCTGCAGCCCCACCGGGTGAACCTGGACCTCTCCGGCTACACCGACTTGAGCATTGGAGAGCTCGTCTCTGGCTACATCAGCCAAGTACACAAGAGCCGGGACGCCGAGGTCGCCATGGTCAACCAGATCCAACAAAAATCTGAGGTATCCTTCTGCTGTCTTCTTACTTACTGCATAGTTACCTTTGCCATGCTAGCCCCCAAGTCGACGACTTATGCTTGAATATGTTGTAGACTTAGGTTCCGGCTTAGTCAACTGAGCCGGCAGTATGTAGACAGATACGTTCAATATGCATTAGCCCCCAAGTGCCAAGTGTCTTTGCTTGGAAAACGCTTGGGACTTATATAATGACTGTTAATAACCCGGAAATATATGCAGGCTGTTGGCAAGAAACTAGAGGCGGACCTTGCGGATCTCAAGAGCCGGATGAAGATGCAGGAGATGGAGACCCAGAAGGCAAACGCCAAGTTTGTATCCAGCATCGCCACTCAAGAAAAATTGAAGACCGAGTTTGATGCTGAGAGAAAAGCCTGGGTCGAAGAGAAGGCCGCACTGGTGACCCGGGCGGAACAGGCGGAAAAGGCTCTCGCTGAGAAGACCGCCGAGCTCTCCGGCCTAAAGCGCCAGGTTTCCCAAATGGTGGCCGCTATCTTCGGTAAGTCGTCTCACCAGCTTTCATCAAGTTCATATATGTCATGATTCATCCTTGTCACCGGCTTATCTGATTCTGTTAAACAGGTCCCAGGAGTGCCAACCACAACCAGAGCGTGGTCACCAAGTTAAAGGCAGTGTACACCCTAGTGGAACAGCTCTACACCGGGTCACAGCGTGCCTTAGCTGTGGTGGCCCTATCCAACGAGGTGCCAACTCATCTGGCCGAAGTCCTGCGCCGGCTCGCCGTTCTGCCTCAGCGGATCCAAGAGCTGCGACGGGCCTCCGCGAGAGCCGGAGCAATCGCCGCGCTGAGCCGGGCCAAGGCATTCCTGCCAGAGCTAGACCCGGCAGACATCGCCCTGGGTTACCCAAGCCTGAAGGAAGACGGCTCAGCCTTCGACCAGAAGGACTTCGCGGCATGTGTGAAGGCTGTACGCCCGGTGGCCACCCTCATCGGGAACGACACCGACTTGACCAAGTACCAGCCGGGTTATGATGCGGAGAATCAGAGGATTCCAACCCCTCGCTATGAAGCCCTCAATCTGATCCCTCCGGCTCGTCAGCTCACCTTCGCCCCGGAGATTGACCCGACCGGGTTAATTGACGAAGAAGCCCAGTTCGAAGCTCTCAGCGGCATCGACTGGAAATCATCAACCTTCGAGGTCTTGGGATCAGCCGGAGGAGAAGACAGGAATGAGCCGGGGACTTCAACTCAGCGGGCATCATAATTTAGTTGGCGGCTTATCAAACATTGTTCCATCTTTTAGACTTGGAGAATTATTGTAATAGAGTAGGTGCAACAGTTTATCTCTGCCGTGCCATCGTGCACGTTTTGAATGCGAAAGCCCTTTGAATTTTCTTCTTTGATGTTTCGCCGGGTCATAATCATCCCTTTGTTTTTCTCAACCTCAAAAGGTGCCTTTAAGTATCTGCATATAAAAGGAAAATCACAAATCTTGAGGCGGCTTACCGCCCTGAGAATCAGGTGTTTGAGATAAATAACCCGGAATATGAATTAAAAAAGGCTGGTCCTTAATTATACTCTGAACATAGCCAAAATAACACACTTAACAGCCTGTAAGCATCTTCCGGCTTAAATAACCCGGGTAGCAAGGTTGACACCTTAACTCCGATTTACTTGCCTTGATGACACCCATGACGTGCAACTAACACTGCAAACCAAAGTTTAGCTGGCAAGTGAGACCCGGCCATGCACCCCTCAAAGTAAACTTTTGAAAAAGCAGAAGAACTTAGGGGCTTCCGGTTCGAATACGACCAGAGACCCGGCCCAAAGGGGTTAAGCCAAGATTCGGATACGATCATATAGCCCCCAGTGGGTGCGGCGATGCCAATCAAGAGGGTAACAACAACTATGTTCTCTTTGGTTCGAATACGACCCATGTTTGAACAGGAAGCCCCCAAGTGATTCTTAAAATTGTTTAACGACGCTGATTCGAATACGATCCACGTCGCTTCTCAGAGGGGTTAAACTATGATTCAAATATGACCAAAGGCAACCTCCCAATGAGCTCGGCACTTGGCCAATCAAATGGGTATCGACAGCTATGTTCTCTTTGGTTCGAATACGACCCATGTTTGAACAGGAAGCCCCCAAGTGACTTTACTGTTTACGGGTAGATTCGAATACGATCATAAGCCGGATCCTCCTTTAAGTCAGCATGTAATCTTGTAATAAAAACAACACACACATATTTGGAGGAGAGAAAAGGACAGAGGTCCTGCTTTATTGCTTATCATAATAGATACATGGCTGAGATAAATATGTACACCACGAGAGCCGGTTGCTCAAGTGTAGTAAGGCCGAAGCTGAGCTATGTTCCACGGCCGACGGGTCTCTTCCTCAGATTTACGTGAATCTTTGTGCTCCCGAATATCAATGAGGTAATATGACCCGTTGTGCAAGTTCTTGCTGACCACAAAGGGCCCTTCCCAAGGCGGGGATAACTTGTGTACATCTGTTTGATCCTGGATGAGCCGGAGCACAAGGTCGCCTTCCTGGAAGACCCGGGATTTGACCTGGCGGCTATGATAACGGCGCAGGTCTTGTTGATAAATCGCTGAACGGGCTGCTGCCACATAACGTTGTTCGTCCAACAAGTCCAGAGCATCTTGGCGCGCCTGTTCATTATCCGTCTCAACATAAGCCGCCACGCGAGGTGAATCGTGACGGATGTCGCTGGGGAGGACTGCTTCTGCTCCATAAACCATGAAGAAAGGCGTGAAGCCTGTAGACCTGTTAGGAGTAGTGTTGATGCTCCATAAGACGGAGGGCAACTCCTCCACCCAACAACCCGGCGTCCGTTGCAAAGGGACCAAAAGCCGGGGCTTGATACCCTTCAGAATTTCCTGGTTAGCTCTCTCAGCTTGACCATTGGATTGAGGATGAGCCACTGAAGAAACATCAAGTCGGATATGTTCTCGTTGACAAAACTCTTCCATGGCGCCTTTGGAGAGATTGGTGCCATTGTCAGTTATAATGCTGTGCGGAAAACCAAAGCAGAAAATCACCTTTTTCATAAATTGAACCGCCGTGGCTGCATCACACTTGCTAACTGGCTCAGCTTCCACCCACTTTGTGAATTTGTCAACTGCCACCAAGAGGTGGGTCTTCTTTTCTTTGGATCTTTTAAAAGGCCCAACCATGTCAAGCCCCCAGACCGCAAAGGGCCAAGTGATGGGGATCATCCTCAACTCCTGAGCCGGCACGTGAGCCCGTCGTGAGAACCTTTGGCAACCATCACATTTACTGACCAAGTCCTCTGCATCAGCATGAGCCGTTAGCCAATAAAAACCATGACGGAAAGCCTTGGCCACAAGGGATTTTGAGCCGGCATGATGGCCACAATCTCCTTCATGGATCTCACGCAAGATCTCTTGACCTTCCTCAGGGGAGATACAACGTTGAAATGCCCCGGAAACACTGCGATGATGCAACTCGCCATCGATAACGATCATTGACTTAGCCCGCCGGGTTACTTGCCTGGCCAAAGTTTCATCCTCAGGCAACTCTCCCCGGGTTATATAAGCCAGATATGGCATTGTCCAGTCTGGTATGACATGAAGAGCCGCCACCAGTCGTGCCTCCGGATCCGGGATAGCCAAGTCTTCCTCTGTAGGCAACTTAACCGAAGGGTTATACAGGACGTCCAGGAAAGTGTTAGGTGGCACCGGCTTTCGCTGAGAGCCTAGCCGGCTTAGAGCATCAGCTGCCTCGTTCTTCCTACGATCAATGTGCTCCACTTGGTTGCCCTGAAAGTGCCCAGCAACGGCATCAACCTCGCGGCGATAAGCCGCCATAAGAGGATCCTTAGAATCCCACGTGCCTGATACTTGTTGAGCCACCAAGTCTGAGTCACCAAAGCACCTTACCCGGCTTAAGCTCATCTCCTTAGCCACCCGAAGACCGTGGAGCAAAGCATCGTATTCGGCCGCATTGTTAGTGCAAGGAAACATCAACTGTAGCACATAATGGAACTTGTCACCCTTAGGGGAAGCCAATACAATGCCAGCCCCCGAGCCCTCCAGCTGCCTGGACCCATCAAAGTGAATAGTCCAATAAGTGTTGTCCGGCTTTTGCTCAGGCACTTGTGACTCTGTCCAATCATTGATGAAATCCACCAAGGCCTGAGATTTAACAGCAGTGCGTGGCACATATTTGAGACCATGAGGTCCAAGTTCTATAGCCCACTTAGCAATTCTCCCTGTGGCCTCTCTGTTTTGAATAATATCCCCAAGAGGGGCAGAACTGACCACAGTGATGGGATGACCCTGAAAATAATGCTTAAGTTTCCGGCTCGCCATGAACACACCATACACAAGCTTCTGCCAATGTGGGTACCGCTGCTTGGACTCAATGAGCACTTCGCTGACATAATAAACCGGCCGCTGAACCGGATGCTCTTTACCCGCCTCCTTGCGCTCCACCACAATAGCCACGCTGACGGCTCGTGCGTTCGCCACCACATACAGTAGCAAGGGCTCCTTATCAACCGGAGTAGCAAGGACTGGGGGCTCTGCCAGCTGCTTTTTCAAATCCTCAAAAGCGGTATTAGCTGCATCATTCCAGACAAAGTTATCAGTCTTCTTCATCAACTGATATAAGGGCATGGCCTTCTCACCCAAACGGCTTATAAACCGGCTTAAAGCAGCAATGCGACCCGCCAAGCGCTGGACGTCATTTATTCACGCCGGCTTAGCTAGGGAGGTGATGGCCTTGATCTTCTCCGGGTTAGCCTCAATACCTCTGTCAGAAACCAAGAAGCCCAATAGTTTGCCTGCAGGAACACCAAAAACACACTTGGCCGGGTTAAGCATCATCTTATAGACCCGGAGATTATCAAAGGTTTCCCTTAAATCATCTATCAGGGTTTCCTCTTTGATGGACTTAACCACAATATCATCCACGTAAGCGTGAACATTGCGCCCGATCTATTTATGAAGACAGTTCTGTACACAGCGCTGGTAAGTCGCCTGTGCACACTTGAGTCCAAAGGGCATAGACACATAGCAGAAGGCTCCAAAGGGAGTGATAAACGCCGTCTTCTCCTGGTCCTTAACTGCGATCTTAATCTGATGATACCCGGAATAAGCATCCAAGAAACTTAAGCGTGCGCAACCTGCCGTAGCATCAATGATTTGATCAATACGGGGGAGGGCAAAAGGATCAGCCGGACACGCCTTGTTCAAGTCCGTGTAATCCACACACATCCGCCAGGTGCCGTTCTTCTTGAGCACGAGCACCGGGTTAGCCAACCACTCTGGGTGAAAGACTTCAATGATAAACCCGGCCACCAAGAGCCGGACCACTTCTTCACCAATAGCTTTTCGCCTCTCTTCATTAAACCGCCGAAGGAACTGTCTGACCGGCTTAAATTTCGGATCCACATTGAGAGTGTGCTCAGCGAGTTCTCTAGGTACACCTGGCATGTCAGAAGGTTTCCACGCGAAGATGTCCCTATTCTCACGGATGAACTCGATGAGCGCGCTTTCCTATTTCGGATCCAAATTTGCACTGATGCTAAACTGCTGAGACGAGTCACCTGGAACAAAATCAACAAGTTTAGTCTCGTCAGCTGATTTAAATTTCATTGCCGGTTCATTCTCCGTGGTTGGCTTTTTCAGAGAGGTCATATCTCTTGGGTCAACATTGTCTTTGTAAAACTTCAACTCCTCTGTAGCACAAACAGACTCTGCATAAGCCGCGTCGCCTTCCTCGCACTCTAGAGCCACTTTCCGGCTGCCGTGAACCGTAATAGTCCCGTTGTGACCCGGCATTTTGAGCTGTAAGTAGACATAACACGGCCGTGCCATGAACTTGGCGTAAGCCGGCCGTCCAAATATAGCATGGTATGGACTTCTTATCTTGACCACCTCAAAGGTCAACTTTTCCACCCTGTAGTTGTTCTCATCACCAAAAGCCACTTCCAATTCGATCTTGCCGACTGGATAAGCCGACTTACCAGGTACCACACCATGAAAGATAGTGTTGGACTGGCTGAGATTCTTATCAACCATCCCCATACGACGGAAAGTCTCATAATAGAGGATGTTGATGCTGCTGCCTCCATCCATGAGCACCTTTGTGAACTTGTATCCTCCCACTTGAGGAGCCACCACTAAGGCCAAGTGGCCCGGGTTATCCACCCGAGGAGGGTGATCCTCCCTACTCCACACTATGGGCTGCTCAGACCATCGTAAGTAGCGTGGGACTGCCGGCTCAACGGCATTCACCGCCCTCTTGTGAAGTTTCTGATCTCGCTTGCACAGACTAGTGGTAAACACGTGATACTGTCCACCGCTTAGCTGCTTTGGATTGGTCTGATAACCCCCTGCTGCTGTTGATAACCCTGGCCAGACTGTTGATTAAAGCCCCCTTGACCGCCCCGAGGGCCAGAATTTGAGCCGCCCCCCGGGCCATGAAAGCCGCCAGCGCCTGAGCCGCCGGCACCTGAGCCGCTGCCCGGGCCATTGTAGTTTTTAAAGGCCTTCATGATTGCACAATCCTTCCACAGATGAGTTGCTGGCTTCTCTCTAGAGCCGTGCCTCAGACAAGGTTCATTCAACAGCTGCTCCAGAGAAGGTCCTGACCCGCCGCCTCGGGGAGGGGGCCTCCCCTTGCGTCGCTGGTTATTACCTTGGGAGTTGGCGTTGGCTACGAACTCTAGGCTGCCATCGGCCTTGCTCTTGCCTCCTCCTTGGTTCCCCGGGTTAAACTGAGGACCCTTGCCATTGCCGTTCTTCTTTCCCTTCCCTGTCCTTTCATCATCTGAAGGGGGATCCTTGGTACCATCGGAATCGGCGTACTTGACAAGAGCCGCCATTAGTGTACCCATATCAGTGCAGTCACGTTTAAGCCGCCCGAGTTTCATCTTTAGGGGCACAAAGCGACAGTTTTGTTCCAACATTAAGACTGCAGAGCCGGCATCCATCTTATCCGATGAATGTATGATCTCCTTGACCCGGTGAACCCAATGGGTCGTGGATTCACCCTCCTGCTGCCTACAGTTAGTCAGATCCACAATTGACATAGACTTCCTATAGGTATCTTTGAAGTTTTGGATGAACCGGGCTTTCAGCTCATCCCAAGACCCAATGGAATTCGGTGGTAGCCCTTTCAACCACGTGCGGGCAGTTCCATCTAACATCGTGGTGAAGTACTTGGCCATGGCCGCCTCACTGACCTCCAGCAGTTCCATAGCCATCTCATAACTCTCAATCCAGGCCACGGGTTGTAAGTCAGCTGTATAGTTAGGCACCTTCCTAGGGCCCTTGAAGTCCTTAGGTAGACGTTCATTACGGATAGCTGGCACCAAGCAAGGGACACCCCCGGTCCTGGTAGGGATACCTACATCAACGGAAGTCGTCGGATAAGCCGAGGGGGGGGGTCTAGTAAGCCGTTAATTGAGGCACTTGCTCCGCCTCTTGGCGCGCTCGGTCCTGGTCTGCTGCGTAAAGGGCTCCATTATGAGCCGGGCCATGGCCAGGGGGCGGGTCATGGCGTCGGACGTTACTTGAGCCGGTTGCCGAGACCATGTGCCGGCTGTAACTCGGGCTCTGGCCTGGACGAGGAGTCGAGTGGATCCTGTCCCGGCTGTAGGAGTACGCCTCTTGCTGCGCCAGTGCTGTTTGAAGGAGTTCCCTGACCCGGCGGGTCTCGATAGCCGTCGGAGAGTCACCGTCAACTGGTAGGGCCGCCAGCCGTGCTGCCGCAGCGACCATGTTCTCCAGCGGGTTATTATAATGACCCGGGGGTATTGGCACATACTGAGGCGGGGCAGGGGGCACCTGGGGAGGCCCCATCACTCGCGGCTGAATAAGGGGTCCAGACCCGGGTGCTGTGCCCCCTGGCGGGTTACTAGACCCTGCACCTGGCGTGTTGAAGAGGTTGCGTGGATCGTAAACTGGTGGGAGTCGAGACTGGGCCTTTTGATGCCTCCTTCTCATGACCTCATTGGCCGCATTCTGATCCATCGTGAGTTGGAAGGACTGCGCCTGAATCAGCTGAGTCCGGGCATCGAGAGCCGCCCGCTCCGCAGCCAGCCTGATTCCTTCCGCTGCGAGATCCTCTTTAGCCTTTATCAGATCCAATTTCAACTGTGCCACCTCCGCATCATGCTGGGCTTGATCCGCCGGGTCAACCGTGGCGGTTAACAGGGCCGTCATCTTGTCTGTGAGATCCATCAGCACCTGAGCCGGAGAGGGCACCGGGTTTCCCGATCCAGCAGCGGGGTTCTGAACAGGCTGTGCACCAGCCATAAAGACTCCAACCTGGCTAGGCAGCTTAAAAAGGTCCGGAATACTGTCGCCATCGGAACAACCCATGAGCCTGCCATCCTGAAGTTGGTACAACGAGTTTGACTCATCAGTGGCCGACTCGCCGTCAGAGCCGGCGGCCGCCTCATCCCCGGACCCAGATGGGTCAGAGGGCCCTCCACGGATGCATCCCACAAAAGCGTGCTTTAAGGCAGGCCGGGCCCGGGCGGGTCGTGCGCGCTGAGCCGTTTCGATGAGATCGGCGCAGAGATCCGGCTCAGGGCCCGGCTCACCAATCTTGCCAATGAAGACATGAATTCCGCCGAAGGGGACCCGGTACCCGTACTCAATTGAGCCGGCGTCGGGGCCCCAGTCTGCATCGTCGATGTAGAGCTTGCCGCGACGACTCTTGGTCATCCGGCCCACAGCGTATCCCTTGAGCCCTTCGAAGCTGCCCTTCAAGAACTCAAATCCACCGTGCGCTAGCCCCACGGTGGGCGCCAACTGTCGTGGAATTGTCACGGCAGATGTCCTCGAGCTAGGACTTAGTCGTGGAGCCATCGCAGCTAGGAAGCTTGAAGGGGTTATGCGGGACAAGGGACGCGAGGTTTATACTGGTTCGGCCCCTTACGGTGAAGGTAAAAGCCTACGTCCAGTTTGAGGTGGTATTGATTAAGGTTACGATCACCAGGGAGCTAAACAGCTATGCCCCGCTTTCGATGAGATTGTTGTCGTCCTTAAACCGATGCCGGGTCGTCCCTTTATATAGGGAGGCTGACGCCCAGCAGCCCTTAGAGTCCCGGCCGGCTCATAAGAGTGTCCGGCTCGGACTCTAAACAATACTTGCCTTACACTACAAGTTCTATTATAGTAATGATTGTAACTACGGGCCTTAAGCCATATCCGGGTCTCAGCCCATCTCTGGCCCATCATCTTGAAACTTAGCTCCGGGCTTCTGGCAACGACCGTACGAGTAACCCGGCCCCTCCTGGCGGGTGACTCTAAGGTCTATATCCTCAACACTGTAGCATGTAGATATCGTGCTCTGAACATTGCAACCTGATGTTATTTCTGCCATGTCCAGTAATTCTGCTAAGTCTGTGAACCTGTTATTATTTGCAATCTTGCCATGTCCTTTTGAACATGTTCTAGTGATTTCTGGAGATAGCTCAGTGTTCATGTTTTGTGGTGCTTTACCTGTACATCATGTCCATGCCTTTTGTTTTCATGTTGAGTTGCTGTAGCATATTGTTTTTATGCTTGCCATATGCCTAGTTGCTGTTTTCGTCAGTTTGTTGCTATGTCTTGTTTGGAGTGTATGTGTTGCACCGTTGCTCCGTTTCGAGCATGCTCTATATGAAACTTGCTTAGTTTTGTATGTAGTTTCATATTATCATATTGCATCCTTGTGTTGAGGTGTTTGCTTGTTGTTTGGATGCATTTTGCATCAATCCCATGTTTATCTTGTCTTGCTCATATCTTCTAGACCGTAGCTCCGAATCTTATGAACTTTATATGTAACTTGACTAGAATTTCGTGTAGATCATCTTGGTGCTCTTTAACTTGCTGTTTAAAAACTTCAACTTAATGCTTGTTCAGTTCTGGACCAATTTCGAAATATGCATATGAGGACTTACTGGATTTGTTATATGTTGTTTCCGGCCTCATTTAAACTTGCTTTGATGTGTTGTTGCTGTATGCATCATCTCTTGTCATGAGTAGCTTCATATTGCCTTGTCATGCATCATTCTTGATTGAGCATCATGCCTTGTTCATGTGTGGAGTGTTTACCTTATTGTGTGCTTCTTCTCGTTAGTTCCCGTGTCGTTGCGATCGTGAGGATTCGTTCGTCTTCGTGGCTTCATCTTCTTCATGGATTCGTTCTTCTTCCTAGCGGGATTTCAGGCAAGATGACCGTCACCTTGGATCTCATTACTATCATTGCTATGCTAGTTGCTTCGCTCTATCGCTTTGTTGCGCTACCTATTCACTTGTTCCTCAAGCCTCCCAAATTGCCATGAACCTCTAACATTTGTCTCCCTTCCTAGCAAACCGTTGTTTGGCTATGTTACCGCTTTGCTCAGCCTCTCTTATAGCGTTGCTAGCTGCAGGTGAAGATGAAGATTGCTCCATGTTGGTTTATGTTTTGTTGGGATAACACAATATCTCTTATATTATTAATGCATCTATATATTTGGCAAAGGGTGGAAGGCTCGGCCTTATGCCTGGTGTCTTGAACTACTCCTCTTCCCCTTTCAAATTTTTCTTAGGATCACGTGGTTAGTTTTCGTTCGTTGTCCATCCTTTTTTCTATCCGGCGCATTTCTCCTCGAGTGTTTTCGATCCTCGTCATCTTTTGCGAGATCAGTCCTCAGGTATTTCTCTTCCGATGTTGTTTCCTTGTCCGAAGTTGTCTTTGTTTTTCCCACCCGCCCACCCTTCTCCTTCTCGGAACCGGAGTCTGTAATCGAGTATCCTTTCTACTCGTGCGAAATCTTTGCATCCTCTCCTCAATTATTTCAACCGGTGCTTTTCTCTTCAAAGCTAATCGTCGATTTCCCCTTCCAAGTTGCCGTTGTTTTTCCCGCCCTCCCACCCCTTTTATTCCCGGAGTCTGAGCTGCTATTCAAGCATCTATTTCATTCATGCGGACCTCTTCAATCTTTCGTCAATTATTTTGAACCGGTGAATTCTTGTCAGTTCATCTTTGATTCGTCTTGTTTTCTTCTCGGCGGATTCAATTCCAATTTTCGGTAGTGATTATATTCTTTCCTCGGCTCAAATGTTTCCCGTTGCTCGTTCCCCTCTCGTCATTTAATCGTTCCAGGGTGATGAAGACATCTCAGGAAATTCCTCTGTGTTCGAATTAATTCGAGGTTGTCACCTCATTCATAATATTTCAATTGTTTCGGTGCATCATCTATCTGATCAACAATCCTTTTCTCAACGGTGATTTCTCTTCAGTGGGCCCTAACCCACAGGTCTTTTCCCAGGATCTTTCCTGACTCTTCTAATTTTCCCGGAGCTATTCTCAAATCCTTTTCGAAGTTTGATGTAAGTATGAATTTTATCAGTCAGACGCTTCCCAAGATCAATTGCAAATTCTTTCATGATCGGGCCAACATTTTTCTCCAGGAGTATCTCAACAATTTTGGTGTTCTTTCTCGTCGTCATTCTCAACAATTGGGACCGAAGAAGAGTTTTCCCTAAATCTTGTCCGCCCTCCCGGTGATTCGCAGTGCTAACGCGATGTTATCCTATCAAATCGTTACAAGTCATGCAATTATTTTTCATCCATCCGGAGTATTTCAGGAGTTGCTTCCCCTCTCGATCATCCGGAGGCCATCTTTTCAGAATATTTCTTCGTCCCAAGTTTTCTAATCCGTTCTCCGATTATTCTTTATTCATGTCTTTCGTTCGTCTCCATATTCTTCCGGTGCTGCGTTCAAGTTCGCTTCAATAAGTTCGCGATCCTTTCTTTCAATTGCATCTTGATTCCCTCAAGTTTATTCGTGTTTTAAATATTTTCCCGGTGATTCTTTCTCTTTCGTCATTCAATTTTGAATTCTAACGGTGGTTCGCTCAAGATTTCTTTATGTTGTTATCATATCAATTAATTCGTTCTTTCCAAATCATACCGGTGGTTCACGAAGATTTTTCTCAAGTTTTGTCGCTATATCTCCCTTTAATCCTTTCCAACGCGAGATAAGTAGCATGCAAAAATCCTTTGTTTCTCATCGATTTAATCGATGGAGGATAAGCATAACGTAATCCTTATTCTTCTTCCTTCAAGTGGTTTTTATCTCTTCTTTTGGGGATTGTTCATCTTATCACATTCTTGGTTCAAGTGTTTTCACCTTTTCTTTTCCGGAGTTCTAAGCTTCTCGCCGATTTCGTCGCGAACCTCCTTCTAAATCATCGCAAGGATTTAATCTTACCCCTTTCATCCTTCAATTTTATCTCGTCATCCTTTTTGGTACCGGAGTTTCTTCACGGTGGCTCGTCATGATTTAATTCTTTTCCCAAGTGTTCATCAAGATTATTATCGAAGGAGCTCAAGTATTTTCCTTCTTGCTTTTCGAAGTGCAATTAATTCTCTGTTTTCTTTTGAAGTGGAGTTTGGCATTTCTTCGTTCTTCTCAGCTATCCAATCATTTCCGTTTGTGGCCGGTTATCACCTTATGATCTTGAGTTGTTACCTATAAGTCCACAACAAGCGTATTCTTTTGTTGTCGAATTTCCAACAACTCCGTTAAATCCTTTCTTCTAAGGTTGCTTTCGATTTCATCCGTGGCACAAGTGTCATTTTCTTCTCCGTTCTCTTCATTCAATTCTTTCAATTCTTTCCGGAGGTCTGTATCGTGTCTTCATCAAGTATCATTTCATCTTCTCTAGTTCATGTTCGATCCTCTCCTTGTTCAGCCGGAGTGCTGCCTAAATCCTTTCAATCTTATTGGTTTCTTCTCTCGTTCTACCAGGGTGGTTTCAGAGTCTATATGATTCCGTGAGCATTCGATTCTCGTCATTCTCGTCGTTTCTTTTCTTCTCGAGTGCTCCCGTTTCTTTGAATTCCTCTTGCGTTCTTATTCCTTTTTCTATCTTCTCCCAACCGGAGTGGTTTCGAATTCAGTCTTATCCCTTGAGCTTTTGCTTCTTGTATCATTCAACATTCCTCCTTTCTTCTCGAGTGTTCTTGACTTTGTTCATCCTCATTCTTTTGTTCTTATTCCACCTCATCCTTCTTTCCCCTCCGTCTCGGTCCTAAGATCTCGGGACGAGATCTCTTGTTAGTGGAGGAGTGTTGTAACGCCCCGGATCCGTTGCGCCAGGTGTCTGCCAGTTATTCGCTGTCGTTGCCATGTCTTTCGCTTGCGTGTTACTTTTGCCATGTCATCATCTGCATTTCATATCATGTCATCATGTGCATCGCATTTGCATACGTGTTCGTCTCTTGCATCCGAGCATTTTCCCCGTTGTCCGTTTTGCAATCCGGCACTCCGTTGTCACCCGGCCCCCTCTTGTTTCTTTTCGTGTGCGGGTGTTGAACCTTCTCGGAATGGACCGAGTCTTGTCAAGTGGCCTTGGTATACCACCGGTAGACCACCGGTCAAGTTTCGTTCCATTTGGAGGTCGTTTGGTACTCCAACGGTTAACCGGGTAACCGCAAAGTCCGTTTTGGTATTGCAACAAACCCCGCTTTCAAACAGCCCCAAAACTCCTCTAAGTCTCCGCCATGCTCTCGGTCGTTCGATCATGATCGCGTGGGTGAAAACCGCACCTCGTTTGGACTCTCCTAGCTCCCTCTGCCTATATATTTGCCCTCTCCCCCAAAAATTCGCGGATGAAACCCTAGCGTCTCCCTCCTCGCACCGCCGGACATGTCCGCGCCGCCGTCGGACACGTCCAGCCGCCGCCACCTGTCCCTGGCCGCCGCCCCCGCCGCCGGCCCGTGCGAGCCCGTCGCGGGCCCGCCGAGCCCA
>NC_057799.1:167724645-167755939 GCF_018294505.1 Triticum aestivum | reverse complement strand
CGTCGGTGTGCCTCGCCTTCGGCTCTCCTCGCCGCATTCCGTCGCGGGACCGCGCCCCGGCCGGATCCGGCGCCCCTTCGCCGGCGCCGCGCCATCCCCGGCTGCCTCCCTCTCCTCCGGCCTCTCTCCGGCGAGACGCGCCGCCGAGCCCCGGATCCCGATCGGGTCAACAGTCCGCGTTGACTTCGTCCCCCCCCCCTCGAGGTCGAAATATTTCCAAGTCCCCAGTTCTTATCAATATGTGTGCATGTTCAACTATGTGTAACTTCTTGCATGTAGCTCGGATTCGCGCGTGTAATATGTCGATTTGTTCGTCTCGTGATGCCCTTCATTTTGTTCAATTGCACCATGTTCATTAGAGGTCATCATGATGCCCAAATCTCTGTTAGAAGAGGGCTAGTTGCTGTTATTCTCTGGTTCTTAACAGAACTTGGAGATTTGTCATTTTTGTATCATTTAATCTGTGGATCTTTTGGGCACGAGCTCTACATGTGTTTTGAAGTATGCCATGCCATCTTCCCAGTGGTGTAGTCCATGTATTTTTGTGATCTCTGTGGTGACTAGCACAAGCATGCAAAGTAGGCCCCGTAATGTTTCTGATTTCAGAGAGTGTTTTCTGTCCTTGTCTGCTGTAATTTTGTTGCCATGTTAACTTGATGCTACAGAGAGATCCATGCATATTTTGGAGATATTCAGTAAGGATGTTTTGTAGCTATAGTTGTAATTGAACTATTCCTGCAATTTTTTGCAATTATGGAGTGCCATATCATGACTCAATCTTGCTCTACTTTTGCTATAAAATATTTCTGGCAGATTTTTAACATGATATGCAATTTTGCCAAGCTTATTGTAGTTGATCCATGCATGCTATGCTATTGCTCTTGCCATGGTTAGCTTCATAAACATGCCATCTTACTGTAGGTACGCTTGTTTTGTCATGAATTGCTCTATAGTGAGTGCATCAAGCTCACAAACAGGCCTACATATTATTATTTCTGCCATGCTATGTTTTCTGCTAAGTCTGAAACCTATTAATGAAACTTGCTATGTTTACATGCTTGCCATCATATCTTATGGTCCTTTTTGGCTTATGGTCAGTAAGGGAATTTTGTTATATGCTTTGAGTAGATTCATGCCATGCCTTGTTTTGCCATGTTAAGTTCCTGTAGCATGTAGATATCGTGCTCTGAACATTGCAACCTGATGTTATTTCTGCCATGTCCAGTAATTCTGCAAGTCTGTGAACCTGTTATTATTTGCAATCTTGCCATGTCCTTTTGAGCATGTTCTAGTGATTTCTGGAGATAGCTCAGTATTCATGTTTTGTGGTGCTTTACTTGTACATCATGTCCATGACTTTTGTTTTCATGTTGAGTTGCTGTAGCATATTGTTTTGATGCTTGCCATATGCCTAGTTGCTGTTTTCGTCAGTTTGTTGCTATGTCTTGTTTGGAGTGTATGTGTTGCACCGTTGCTCCGTTTTGAGCATGCTCTATATGAAACTTGCTTAGTTTTGTATGTAGTTTCATATTATCATATTGCATCCTTGTGTTGAGGTGTTTGCTTGTTGTTTGTATGCATTTGGCATCAATCCCATGTTTATCTTGTCTTGCTCATATCTTCTAGACCGTAGCTCCGAATCTTATGAACTTTATATGTAACTTGACTAGAATTTCATGTAGATCATCTTGGTGCTCTTTAACTTGCTGTTTAACAACTTCAACTTAATGCTTGTTCAGTTCTGGACCAATTTCGAAATATGCGTATGAGGACTTACCGGATTTGTTATATGTTGTTTCCGGCCTCATTTAAACTTGCTTTGATGTGTTGTTGCTGTATGCATCATCTCTTGTCATGAGTAGCTTCATATTGCCTTGTCATGCATCATTCTTGATTGAGCATCATGCCTTGTTCATGTGTGGAGTGTTTACCTTGTTGTGTGCTTCTTCTCGTTAGTTCCCGTGTCGTTGCGATCGTGAGGATTCGTTCGTCTTCGTGGCTTCATCTTCTTCATGGATTCGTTCTTCTTCCTAGCGGGATTTCAGGCAAGATGACCGTCACCTTGGATCTCATTACTATCATTGCTATGCTAGTTGCTTCGCTCTATCGCTTTGCTGCGCTACCTATTCACTTGTTCCTCAAGCCTCCCAAATTGCCATGAACCTCTAACCTTTGTCTCCCTTCCTAGCAAACCGTTGTTTGGCTATGTTACCGCTTTGCTCAGCCCCTCTTATAGCGTTGCTAGCTGCAGGTGAAGATGAAGATTGCTCCATGTTGGTTTATGTTTTGTTGGGATAACACAATATCTCTTATATTATTAATGCATCTATATATTTGGCAAAGGGTGGAAGGCTCGGCCTTATGCCTGGTGTTTTGTTCAACTCTTGCCGCCCTAGTTCCGGACATACCGGTGTTATGTTCCCGGATTTTGCGTTCCTTACACGGTCGGGTGATTTATGGGACCCCCCTTGACAGTTCGCTTTGAATAAAACTCTTCCAGCAAGGCCCAACCTTGGTTTTTCCATTTGTCTAGCCTATTTCTTTTCCCTAGGGAGTCGCTCTCTCGAGGGTCATCTTATTTTACCCCCCCGGGCCAATGCTTGTCTAAGTGTTGGTCCGAACTAGAGCCACTTGCAGCGCCACCTCGGGGAAACTCGAGGTCTGGTTTTAGTTGTACGTAGTGCTCATCCGGTGTTGCCCTGAGGCCGAGATATGTGCAGCTCCCATCAGGATGTCGGCGCATCGGGCGGCTTTGCTGGTTTTGTTTTACCATTGTCGAAATGTCTTGTAACCGGGATTCCGAGACTGATCGGGTCTTCCCGGGAGAAGGAATATCCTTCGTTGACCGTGAGAGCTTATAATGGGCTAAGTTGGGACACCCCTGCAGGGTATTATCTTTCGGAAGCCGTGCCCGCGGTTATGTGGCAGATGGGAATTTGTTAATATCCGGTTGTAGATAACTTGACACTTGACCTTAATTAAAACGCATCAACCGCCTGTGTAGCCGTGATGGTCTCTTCTCGGCGGAGTCCAGGAAGTGAACACGGTTTCTGGGTTATGTTTGACGTAAGTAGGAGTTCAGGATCACTTCTTGATCATTGTTAGTTCACGACCGTTCCTTTGCTTCTCTTCTCGCTCTTATTTGCGTAAGTTAGCCACCATACATGCTTAGTCGCTGCTGCAACCTCACCACTTTACTCCTTCCTTTCCCATTAAGCTTTGCTAGTCTTGATACCCATGGTAATGGGATTGCTGAGTCCTCGTGGCTCACAGATTACAACACCACCAGTTGCAGGTACAGGTTTTGCGATGATCATGACGCGAGAGCGATGTTACTTGTTTTGGAGTTCTTCTTCTGCTTCTTCTTCGTTCAGGGGATAGGTTCCAGGTCGGCAGCCTGGGCTAGCAGGGTGGATGTCGTTTGAGTTTTTGTTTATGTTTCATCCGTAGACGGATGTTGATCTCTTGTATGATGTATTGATGTATTCTTGCGGCATTTGTATGCCTTGTATGTATCCCCAATTATTATGTAATGTTGATGCAATGATATCCACCTTGCAAAAGCGTCTTCAAGATGCGCTTCTATCCTTTGGTGGGACCGTCGAGTTCCTTTAGGATAGGGTCGCATCTTGGGCGTGACACAACTAAAGGCCCACAAGATTTTGCGGTCCATAATGGGCCGGCCCAGCAAAAGGCCCACGAGATTTTGCGTATCATAATGGGCTGGCCCAGCTAAGGGCCCACGAGATTTTGCGGGCCATAATGGGCCGGCCTAGCTAAAGGCCCACAAGATTTTGCGGACCATAATGGGCCAGCCCAGCTAAAGGCCCACGAGATTTCGCCGACCATAATGGGCCGGCTCAGCAGAAGGCCCAAAAGATTTTGATGACACTAGTAGGCCGACCCATTAACAGGCTGCCATGTTTTGGGCCAAATGCCGGCCCATATTTGATCTGATCCATTAACAGGCTGCGACGTTCCGGGCCTAATAAAGGCCCATATGTGATCCGGCCCGTTAAAAGCCTACCACGTTGTGGGCCAAATTACGGCCCATATCAGGTCCGGCCCTTTGAGAGGCTTTGGGCTAAATTATGGCCCATATCAGTTTCGGCCCGTTAATTGGACGCTATCCTTTTGGGCCCACTTGATAAAGGCCCATTTAGTAATCGGCCTGATATTAGTTTCGGCCTGTTAAATGCCCGTTTAAAATTTTAGTCCTATATACATTTCGGCCTGTTAAAAGCCCGTCATATAGTTGTGCCTAACTACGGCCCCGTTTGCAATCGGCCTGCTCACACACGATAATCTGATTGGGCCAAACAAGGACCGAGACAATTTTGGCCTGTTATAAGCCCATGATTTGATTGGCACAATCATGGTCCGGGGTCTATTTCGGCCTGCTGCCGGCCCGTGAGCTGTTCGGCACGTTTCAGTCCCGACCTACTTTTCAGCCTCCTAAAAGCCCATTGAGTTTTCTTGGGAAAATAGGGCCGACGGTTTACTCGGCCTATTAAAGGCCCGAATCTACTAGTGGGCCAGTTTACATTTAGGCCTGTTAACGGACCAAGATGACGGGGCCCATGATGCGGATCATATATGGTGATTTGCATGACGGCCTGATTATGTACCGTAATTTTACGGTTTGGCCGGTTTACTACGAAGACAGGATATATATACAGTAAAATAACTGCAGCATCGTGAATAATAAAAAAACCTAGACTATACAATAAAGAAATTACGCCGTATTACATCCACTGGGCATCAAAGTTCGCCACTATGATAATAAAGCACAAGCAGACAACAGATTACATACACTGGGCATCAAAGATCGCCACCAGTGCAATTAAACACGCCGACAAAATAATATACAAAACCGACAACATTTCAATAGAGTTCAAGAAAGGTTAGCCCTGCTCGGGAGCTGCAGCGCAAGCAGCTGAGCAAGCTGGTGAGACTGCACTTGTTTGACACTTAGATCCTCCTCACTCTGAAAGATAAACAAGCAAACAGATGACATGTTTTGCACATTTAAGTATCAGTGCTGACAATTCATCACATTTCTTACTGACGAATAAAGTGACACAGTTTAAAATAGCATTAACACAATATGGTATTGTTCAGGTCAAGACATGGCAGGAAATGACATTGTGAAGGAGTTGGCAGCTTCACAACACCACTGGATTACAGATCAAGAACTCATAAGTATCAATGGTTAGTGTGCTGTCAATTTATCCCATTTCAGATTGGCAAAATAAGGTCACTTGCTCTGTATAGTTTAATTTACATGGTATGAAGAAGGAACTTGGTTGTACAACTAAAAACTTAAATTGAGAAGGACAAACTTTTGTTTATGAACTGGAGTACATAATAAACTTTAAACATGCAATTTGATGCAAACACCAAAAATAAACAGCTGTTGCAGTCATGCCTAACCAAATATACACAACAAAGTTTGAAGGCTTGAGAAGGACAAACTTACATATTGGTGAAGGCAGCCTCTATAAATCCCTTGTCCATGCTGATGGGGGGGGGGGCAATTCAAGAAGTTTGCCACAGAATCTTCTTCATAAGCATTGCCTTTATTCTACATTTTGTTAAGAGTAAATATAGATGTGATAATATAAGAAAAAATGGAGAATATTTAAGATAAGATCAAGAGTGATGCTACATAACCAAGTAGCTATAAATGTAAGTACATCGATACAGGCAAAAGGTACAACCAAGAGCAATGCAGAGCTAAACTTCTTCAGTACCATCGGTGTTATACAACCTTATGGTAAGAGTAAATATAGATCTTATGTGTAGAAAATGGAGGGCAAAGTAAAATAAGCTGCAGAGTGATGGTACATGAATAACTACCTGTCAGTATAAGTACACTGATAAAGGACAGCATGTACATACAAGAACAATGCAGAGCTAAAAAAATTCATTGGCATTGGATATATTCTACACTAATGTAACCATTCATACAGATCAGATAATTTGGAGCGAACAATTGATAAGCAAGATATCATGCATACTGCTGTCACATAATGAACCAGGTATGTATGCAAGTACAGTGATACAGGACAACATGTACTAACAAGAGCAAAGCAGCGGGCAACATATTTGCGATATCCTGTCGTTCTTTTCAAACCGGAATTCTTTTTCGAGCAGATTTCCTGCAAAAAAGATCCGTAAGGCACATGCGGAAAAGTAGAAGTTCAAATTGTCATGCGATATCATAGACAGTACTCATCCTCGGAACGAGACCAGTGCATAACAAGGTTTTTCCATTCAATGTCTTCTAAATTTAGCACAGGAGACTTCACCAGAAATTCGTTTATAGACTTGCCATCAAAGTGTGATTTCCTCAGGTAACACCAATACTACTGCAATGCTTCCTTGAAAAGTGCAAGCAAGCTTTGCTCGTGACTATCCAGATTGACCCTCGCCTACTTACAACAATGTAATGTAAATCATTGATGTGTTCAATCAGCAGAAAACAGGAAAATAATCACCATGAATAATAGCACTTACATGTAAGTGGGACAGGAAGATGTGAAAATGGTGTTTGTCTTCACTATAATCTTCCCATGATGGGAATATATGCACGTAGTCCCTAACAACATTGAAAGCATTGTCTTTTAAACTGGGAATAACTGGAATGGGGTTCCAATCTGCAGGAATTGGCCGTCTCTGCAGTTGGGATAGGTCTTCGGCCGGTGGACTTGCTGTACTTTTTGCTGGAGTGGGATTTTTCTGTGGTATGGCTGGTGCTATGGCAACTGAAATAGGCATACCTTTTGCTGGAGTGCAGGTCCTGTGTGGTGCGGCTAGTGGTGTGGCCAGTGAAGTATGGGTACAGTCTGCTGGAGTCGGTCCTACGTTTTGTGTCACTGGTTGTATAGCCAATATAAGTGGGGTGCTGTCTGATTTCTCTGGCACAACCATGTTTTTCAAGGACTTTGCTGGTGCTCCTTCAGGTTCGGCAATCACCCTCTTCCTTTTTGATGTCTGATGCACAAGAACAACATTTGAGTGGAAAAACATGGTATGATGACAGATAGAATATGTATTGATAATGGATGGGCATGGCATCTCGACATATATGATGAGTAAACTAAGCAGATGGCGGTGCAACAAAGTAGAAGAAATGCAAGACAACATATGCAAGATACGCGCAATCAATAAAACCTTGCCAAATTAGAACATGCACCTTGATGGGTAAACAGGACAGGCCATCTGCCTTTGACTCCTCCAGGTTAGAATAGTCATTAGGATCATATTCTGAACAAGAATCAACAGGTGGGGAGCGTATGAGTTTCATTGCATCCAGAATGGCACTCAATGCCTTGGTGCCAATTTTGTAAGTCATTGCGGTGTTTAGCTTCAAGAGTGGACTGCTGCTAGTGCGACACAAAGCAGCTACACAGATCATAGTGTAGATATAACGGGAAAACCGTAAGCATCAGAGTAAAATCAGCAAAGTGGAACTTGCTGGAATATATGTGCTAGTATTGCCGGTACGGCTAGAAAGGCTTCGGATACCAGCTCTCTTCAACTGAAGGTGTGGTACTGCTAATATCAGTGTAACTCTCAAAGGCGACACAACTCCCCACATTTCCTTGCTATTCTTATAGGATTCAAGTGGGCAGGCCACTACAAATCATATTCCCATGTTTACAAAATCCTACGAATCAAAGAGGCCTGAAGAGTTCAAAGTGTCCATACCAACCGACTCTATAGACCTCTACAATGCAAATGTCCCCGCTCATCTTCACTAAAAGGAACATACTGTACTACTATCATACTCCCTCCATTCCAAAATATAAGTCTTGGTAGAGATTTCCACTATGGATCACATACAGATGTATCCAGATACATTTTAGAGTGTAGATTCACTCATTTTGCTCCATATGTAGTCCATGGTGGAATCTATACAAAGACTTGTATTTAGGAATGGAGAGAGTACTTATTAAAGAAGAACGGAAGAGGAACATGCTAAAGAAGAGCAAGCAGATTTTGGATAATAAAATGTTCGTTGCACAGTGCCCACACATGATGAACCAGAGCGCATTAAGAAAGCAACTCCCTGCTGTCTCTCTATATGTGGTGCACGTGATTTTTCGAAAGTAAAGTAGGAACATTAGCTGACCAATTAAATGTTATCTGTTTTAGTAATATCAGCATCATATCAGATTCGTACTTGAGCAACAAGTTTGGAATTATGAGTGGCACGTTGTTTAGCTTGATGGATTCAGGAGCAGTGCTAAGCAGGTACGATGATGGTACTGAATATAAAGGCATGTCTGCATGCAAGTCGCGTGACTTTCGTCATTTGGGTCAGTCGACCATTTCAGGCGGTTGGATGAAGATCCTACGTCTCCTAACCCTTCTTCTTCCTCGTCTCTGATTCTTCCCATACAAAACACCGCACGGGCCGCCGGCCGGACCACCGGCCCCCACCGCCTGTGTACCTCCGCCACCCCCGCCCCACCCGCGTCGAGTTTTCTTCGTTCGGAGAGGCCCCACCACCGCCGCCCCCCACAACCAAAGTCCCCACCCGAGCCCCTTCATTCGCACCGGCTCCGGCGAGCTCTAAAAAATCGACTGACCCAATTTTGAAATTTAGTCTACTGTGATTTAGCTAGTGTGGAATATAAAAGGCGAAAACCATAAGCATTGGGAGTATAGTGTTGAGCGTGCCATGGCGGATCTGAAGGTGCAAACCGGACAAAGGCAACTTCGCAACCAATGTTTGCTTTCAACTAGCAAGTAAGTGATGGACAAGAAATCAGAGTAAAGCAGTGGCGATCTATTTTCTTGCTGCGATAAATAAGTTGAGCAGATACGAAAGAGTACCACCTCTGGTGCGGCGCCGTGTATGCATCTGCTGAGAATTTGACGGTGCTGCGGTAGCGATGGCTGTCGGCGGCGTGGAAGCAGATCTAGGAGGCTAGACGGTGCCGGCACGGCACGGTGGACAAGACCGTCGTAGGAGCGGCGCCGGCAAGGTGGACGACGGCGGGGATGAAGCGAGAGGACGGGATGCAAGGATCCCGGTCCAAAGCCGTGGATGAAAGAGGTCGATCTCTTGTAATGGACGGCGGCGTCGGGGTATCAGCTCCGGCATGGTGGAGGAGGACGGCGGTGGATGGGGTGGCGGACGGAGGAGGCTGGGGTGGAGAGGGTGTTTTGGTGCCCACGGAGTACGAATGGGGGAATGGAGGTGGAGAGGAAGGGGGGAACCATGTCTTCAGGCGCGCTTGTCTCAAATGCGAGGAAATTTACAAACTTAGCCCCCGTTTCAAATTTCCTACATCACAGCAATATTAGTCGGTTGGGGATAGGACGGTAATCTCGCATACACCGAATATTTGCCGACGAGAGTTTGTTTTTGGTGCCCACCGTGTATGAATCGGGGAGGGAGTCGATTTCGGCCGAGGACACACTGTGTTTTGGCGCCCACCGTGTATGAATCCGGGTGAGAGGCGGTTTTGTCACGTTTGAGTGAAATTACAAACCTACCCCTATCAAAACCTATAGAAATCGAGCAGATAGGCTTTGCATGGCAGGGATAGGCAGTAGTAATTTCCATCTCGCAGATTTTGGTTTCGGGCGGTTACTGCGACTTTCCCCGCTTCGTTCAAATTTTGCAGAGTGCACGTTTACCGTGCCAACTCAATTCGAATCCCGTTTGTATTCTATTTTTTCAGGCGGGATCCATTTTCGATTGGAATAAAATTCTATATACATCATTTTTTATATATACTTTCAAAAGCACAACACCCTTTATACATAAATATGGTTTACAAATGGCATGATCTCAGATTCATAAGGTTGTATCCATCAATTTGGATTTTCAAATATTTGAAACCACTTTATGTTGAAATCCAATGTATGCATTCCTCGCTAACTGTCTCCAATTAATGTGTGTTTCATGCGGGTTTTTTTTAATTCTCAAACATGTATAATGTGTTTCACACACACAACATATAGTGTAATCCCATTTAGACATTAATTGCATATAAACCATGCATTGTTTCTAATTAAAGAATCTATGGATCACCAATATTGATAAACTATATAACATTACACGTGTCCCCCAATTCAAATGAATATGCACGTTTGATACACCAATTTGCGTTATAATATTATCGATGTCGTGATCTCCAGTTTAAATATTTGAATCCCATTTAATCCAGATATTCGTCTCATATAACTATCACTCATGCTTATATAGGACTATCTCTCTAGACCTATACGCGTTCATCATCTCTCGGGTATCTCTCGTGCTACCTGTATGTCGACAATGATCTTTTATCTTCATAACACAGTGACGCTACTCTCTCCCTCGACCTTCATCACTCTATCTCTCTCTAAGTATATCTCGCTCCCTGCTATGTGTCTCTAACTATGATTCTCCATGTGGAATATCTTTCTCTCACACAAACACAAAACTTTGTCTGCCGGGGTCTCATTTCTCTCTACTATTCCCCTGTGTGCCACTCGCATACCCCTCATATAGAGATGTATTTCGCTCCTTAGGTATGAGAACCTACGACTCTTCCTCTTAAATATCTCTTTCTCACACTCAAACACAAACTCTGTCTCCCAGGGTCTCATATTTCTCCACTGTTCTCTTGTATGCCGCTCGCACACACTCTCTCTCCCTAGAGATATCTTGCGTTCCCTCATATGTTTCTCTAGCTATCACTCTCGTTTTGAAATATCTTTCTCCCTTGCAGACACAAAACTCCGTCTCTCGGGATCTCATTTCTCTCCGATATTTGTTTGTACGTGAGTCACATGCACCCTTTCTTCATCTCTCTCACACCCACACCCATAACTCAGCCTTCTGATCCACTCGACTCCTATCTCTAACGCACACTAGCTAGCATCTTTATCTTTCTATTTATCTATTTCTCCATCAACCTTCTTTCATTTATAGGTTGATCTCTTTTGCAAAATCGTTGTGCCTCACTCCCTCTGCTCGCCATAGATGCATGCTCCAGCCCACGCCACTATCTCTTAAAGACAAAAACACATGCTCAATTGTCGGGCGTTATTCCCTACATTCTCGCATGCATGCATATTGTCATACCGATCCGTCTCTCCCATGTCGTTGATCTTAGCTTATGACTTATGTCTTCTTTCTTTTATCTCGATCATGCGCGTGCGCACACACACGCATCCCACGTATACATGTATACCTCTCACACATGCACGTTGAAGGTCTCTATGTCTCCATACGTAGTTAATTACCCTCAACCCTAACACCACATCGAATCGTTCTCTTCTTGTGTGCACATAACTTCCGCCTGGATGGGTAAAACACACACTCACACTTAACAATCTCCTTCTAGCTACCCCCCTCTCACTCTTCCCCTATATCCCCGAAACCAATAAGACCATCCCTTCATTTAATTCCCGCCTACATGCACCATCGATATATAGTAGTCTTCCTCGGTGTCTCTCGAACAAACACGTTCTCTCGATGTCGACTACTCTCACGCGTACACACCTTCTCTTCCCTCTCTACGGGCATTTTCTCTCTCGCACCCCATCGTTAGTGGCCTCTGCCATACACATCACCTCTCTATGATGAAGCCATGCACACTTAAATTACATCCGCCACCGAGGACCCCGCGACACACACACACACAAACAAACACACACACACACACACACGCACCCACCCACCCACACACACAAACACACACACACACACACACACACACTAAGACTCCATCACACACACACGCACACACACACTAAGACTCCATCTCTCTCTCTCTCACACAACCCCCCCACACACACTGAGACTCCATCTCACACACACATGCTCTAGGCGGAGCATTTGTTCCTACCACACCCTTCATCCACCCTTACCCGTATGATAAACAATAACCTTAATTTACTTGTATAACATGGACAAATTCCACTTTACTTTAGTAGTTAGCAAACTTATCATCTGTACCCTTATAAAAAACCGAGTTGGCGATGATGGTGTGCCTGCCATCTTGTAATATAGACCGTCTGATCTATATCTGACGGATAGAAAGCAAACTATGATAATTTTACAAAAGATAGCCGCACCTCTCTCCACATCCTTATCTCCGACAACCTCATTGCCGAGCAATTAAAAAAGAAAGTCTCTGGAACAATCTAGCATGGTGGTCGCTGCCGCCTGCCGGTGCCGTCCATCCCCATGCCTCCGCCCGTTCCGACCACCAGTCACCACCACACTCTACTCCTCCTCACCTTATCTCCCATCTTTCATTTTTTTGAGGAAATTCTCGAGATACCAGTTTTCCGATAAAATTATCGAAATATCATTAGGTTTTACACATGGGATTACTCCTGCATGGGTAAATCACAACAGGTGTTTTGTAAAAAAATGCATATTGATGTTCCGTGCAATGCACGAGCATCTTGCTTGTAATTATATAACGCAAATCACGAGAAGGAAGTGACTTTTTTTACACAACCACGTTAACATGGCCACGTAAATCACTAGCTAAAGTAAATACCATTATACTTATATCCCGATGCAAAAGGTTGAGTACATGTCCGAAGAGTAGAGTCGCACACACGCACTCTGTCTCTCAGAATCTCTCACACACACACACCAGTTACGTGATGCCCACTTAAGCAGACACGTATGTTACAATTTGTGCACCCGCGGGTACATGTGATGCTACTCATTTATTTAAGCCGGATGGAGAACCCAAACAGTAGCTGCATTCATTCCCCTCCCGCCGCCTCTTCTCTGGTCGCCGTCGCCCGGATGAGGATCCCCTGACGTGAACAATCCTACCATTCTATCACTGACATGTGGGACCCCCAAGCGTGGGTCCCACCAGTTAGCGAAGGAAAGGCAGGGTAAGGCAGTGATAGCCACGTCAGAGGATCCATGTCCCGCCCGGTAACCATGGCCCGGCCGAAGGTAACAACATACGCCATACTCCCGCCGGAGCGACTCTTTAATTTGGAAATTTTAGTGTTCATGCATGCATCTTTTTGTGCTAGCACTCCTATATAAGGGTTGACCGGTCGCTTCCCGCGGATGTGCGCGGGCATTGGATGAGGAAGGAGAAGGGAAGCAGGCTGTGGAGTAACGTTTTTACCACAATTTCTTAGGAAACTGAGTGCAATAATTGAGTAATTTTGCAAACTACCAGTACTACACCTGAAACGGTTCAAAACCTATACTCCCTTGCCAGCGCGCGCTTCCCGCGTCAAACGGTCAGCGTCGCCCTGGAGCGTCAGTGCCGCATTAATGCCCGGCCAGAGCGGAGGCGACCTCTCACTGGCGCTGGCTTTGAAGCGGCGCGACGGCCGAGAGAGCGCCGCTTCCCGGTGCACCGACTGCTCCGCGTCGAGGCTGGCCATAGGCCCTGTTTGGATCCGTGGGTTAGAGTTAGTTTGAGCTAGTTGGGGCTGAAATAGCCCTAAAGTATCCAAGCATGAGGGTTTAAATTGGAGCAAGTTGCACCGAACCCACAAAAAAAACTATCCCACCCAAGAGGTGCTAACTGGAGATAGTTCTCATTGGGACCACTGAAAAATCACTTCTCTCTCTCCATCAAGTGCATTTATTGTCAATCTAACCCTGTCACCCAAACACCTCTTTGGCTATAGTTAGTTCAGGGTTAGTCATGAGTTAGTCTAACCTCTAGCTAAGTTAGAGTATCCAAACAGGAGCAGTATAGGACATGCAAGTTGCTCAAACCATACAGTCAAATTCATACGTGAAAGGTTTTTTTCTTTTTGAAAACGGAACGTGAAAGGAATTTTTTTAGAATGCTCTTGGCATGTCGCTAACATGTGATGAGTTAACCGACCTCAATAGATGGCAAAAACGCCAGCCCGCCGCACTTTGAGAGAGACGAGGAGGGACAAGCGATATGGGCTGCTGGATTACTAGAGATAGGTGTCGCACGGAAGCCAAGAAATATGGTGTTAGCGTGGGTTAGCCATGTACTAGTATGATGTAACTACACTGGGCTGCCGTGTTTCGTACTCTTCCAGTCCACTGTGGAGATGATTGGTTGATTTTATATCGCTGAATAATATAAAATATTATGAGTGCAGACACTCCACCCCGAGGTTCCTTGCTCCTTCTCGGTCGTTGGGAACCTATGTTCTTCCACTACTTTTTTTACGTGAGCTTTGTTCATCCTTTTGCCAACACGCGACACATCTACATGAAGGTGCACGTGTCATGCAAGGATCGTTCCATCTATATGAAGAACACGTGGGACTGGAACTACGAGACGGACATGTACCCAGGAGTGGACGTGCGAACCTGTGTAATATAGCGCAGTAAGTGAAGTAGAAAGGCACAAATAGTATGAACATGCGTGGCATATAGGCATTTGTCTCTTACTACCACTAAATGTTGTACGTGCAATGCCCGGTGATGTTATGGAGTACGTGACTAAGTACTCTACTACTAATATTAATTGGAGGCACATATTAGGTTTTATATTTGTTTACGTGTATGCCCCGAGACCTTCCAACTAGACGTGTCTTTCTCTCCTGGTCGCACTTTGTATCGTTCATACCACTAGTACAGTAGTACTACTACGTGTGGTCCCCAACCCAGAAGTGGAGATGCTCTACCACGCTGTTCATGTCCCACTCCTTTCACTGACGTGTGCGACATCCAGCACGTGCCATGTGTTTGGCACTCCTTCTCGTAAGAGTTGAAACGCTAGCATTCATTAGAAAAAAAATATAAATATAAATCACCAGTGATACTATACCACGCGGTTTCCTTGCTCCTCGACATCGGAAAGAATACTTCCGCTCGCCGACATGTGGGACGTCGACCATCCTGGTCCACTTGCCATGCCCGCAAAACTCCAAGGGAGAGTCACCCCGGTCGTCGCGCCGCAGTAATTACTAATGAGCTGTCAAATCACAGGCCCAACCTTTTACCCACTGTGAAGTTGCTCAAACGAAGGAACCATCATGACTTTGTTGAATTCCGCTTCTTGAAGAAAACTACTGTACCAGCAGTACTGCTAGCTACAGTAGTTACTCCAGCAGAGGCCTCCTTTGGTTCATAGGATAGGAATTTTATAGGAATATGTAAATCATAGGAAGTGAGATGACATGCATCTCAATTCCTATAGAGAAAGAGATGCCATTTGATGCATAGGATATGAATTTTTCCATTGAGTCTAGGCTAATGTACTGGTAATTTTCTCTAAAAACTATAGTAGTAACTAGTAGTATTGTTACATGCTCGTAATTAATTAAACAAACATACGGGCGACACAGACACACACACTAACTACTAGTACTACTACTTCTCACATGCTGGCCAGACGCCGTCGTTCTCCTTCCCGGCTTTGTCGGCGACACCCCACCGTGCTTGGATCTCCGCCGACCTCTCCGCAGCAGCGCGTGCGTCCTCTTCTTTCTTGCGGCGGCGGGCCTCTCTTTTCTTGAGTGCTTTCTGACTTTTCCGCTTCCTCTGTGCGGCTTTGGCCGCCTCTTGCTCTACCGCCCATTCGGCCTTGGCAGCTTCAAATTCCGCCCACATAGGTGTGAGGTCGCGAGCAGCGATGAACTCGGCACGGTGGGATGCCACCGCTTGCCTACCATTCTGTGTGCGGTCGTGGGCGGCGAGGAACTCGGCGCGGCGGGATGCCATCGCTTCCTTACCGGTTAGTGTGCGGCGCGGTGGCATGAACGACGCTTGGTGACAGCTCTGGGGTGGAGTGGCCGGACAACCGTAAAGTGCATTGGTTTGTCAAGAGCTCAAGGACAGAAGACGAAGGAAATTTGGATTCCCCTTCAATCCTGGTTATTTATTACCGAGTAAAAAGCATTGGCGGTCATTGAACTTGTCTTGATAGCTCACTTTGATCATTGTATACGAGATATGGTGATTATACGGTCACTGGCTTAGCGTATAGCTCCGTATTTGTCTGGTTGACCAATCAAACAGTCCGCATGCGCCTCATCATCTCGTGTTCTTTATCTATCTATCTATGTGGGCCTACCTGTCAGTGGAGAAAGAAATAAAAACCAAAATTATGCGTATGTGACATTACTGTTTAGACGTTTGCTGGAGGCCTCCGCGAACACCGAGCATGTATTCACCTGGCTCAACACCAACGGTCATACTCGTGACTCGGTGCCTTGCTCATGTATATCGTCCATCACAACGACAATCTATAAAACAGCCTAGCTAGAGAGGGTACTATGGTGCAGAGTATGTACTTACTATCGTGAGCAACCGATCATAGTGCCACTGCACACGAGTGTGTGTCTGATGGATTCGTCCATTATTCGTAAGTTATGTATGGTTGTGTGGTGTCTAATGGTGGTCGTCGAATGCTAGCTGGCAACAAGAGCGGCTGCATGGACGCCTGGTTGTCAATACGTGCCGCATACGCTTCAAAGGCTCGTCATCCATGAGTTCACATTTTACCACCACGCCAGTGTCTGACCGCCCTGGCCTACCGAAACCCCTTCCATCGCTAGCGCGCACTTCCCGCCTGAAACGATCACCGTCTCTCCAGAACGTAAATGCCGCATTCACCGGCCTTAACTGCAGGTGCAGTTGGTGTGTCACTGACATGCGGGCCTGATGCCCGTTGGGCCCACATGTCAGTGAGACAACGCACCTGCGGTTAAGTCAATGAAGCAGCGTCCGCATTCACGCCCGACGCGACCTCTCACTGGCGTCGGCATTGCAGCAGCGCGACGGCCGAGAGAGCGCCACCGGCGCGGCATCCTGGTGCAAGCGACTGCTCCGCGTTAATGACACCACGGCTGCCGACGAACCTACTCCGGTGCTCAAAGTGCAACTATCCCTCGGTGGTTTTGGTAATTCCTAACAACATATAGCTCATTGAGCTAATGCTATTTCAGGAAAGCTCAATGATTGGCATGGCATGGATTAGAAAGTGGACCCTTCAAAATGCGAAGGACAAAAGATTGTCTTAAGCTCAAAGCACAAGACTCTACATTTTCTATTTTAGTGATCCAAGATCACATTGAGTCTATAGGAAAAGCCAATACTATTAAGAAGGGATGAGGTGTTGCTTAATGAGGTGCTTGCTCAAAGTGCTTAGTGATATGCTCCAAAACCCTCCAATACTTTCTCATATCCACATATGTCCCAAACCAAAAGTCCAACTCGGCCCCGCCGATTCTTTCTATCCGGCGCCACCGAGTTCAGTTGACATAGCCACTGCCACAAACCCTAGTCATTTCGGTCTCACCGATAGGGATCTCAGTCTCACCGAGATGGGATTGTAATCTCTCTATTTCCCTTCGTAACGTTTCGGTCAAACCGATGAGCGATCGGTCCCACCGAGATTGCAATGCAAACACTCTGTTTCCCTTTCGTAACGTTTTGGTCCAACCGAGATGAGCGAATCGGTCCCACCGAGTTTGCCTGACCAACTCTCTGTTAGTCTTTTACCAAAATCGGTCTCACCGAGTTTGTGTAATCGGTCTCACTGAGATTACATTATGCCCTAACCCTAATGATATCGGTCCCACCGAGTTGACATGTCGGTCCCACCGAAACACCTAACGGTCACATTATGAACCAATTTGGTCTGACCGAGTTCTCTGATTCGGTCTCACCGAGTTTGGTGATTTGTGTGTAACGGTTAGATTTTGTGTGGAGGCTATATATACCCCTCCACCCACTCTTCATTCGTGGAGAGAGCCATCAGAACATGCCTACACTTCCAATACATATTTTCTGAGAGAGAACCACCTACACTTGTGTTGAGGTCAAGATATTCCATTCCAAACACATAAATCTTGATCTCTAGCCTTCCCCAAGTTGCTTTCCACTCAAATCTTCTTTCTACCAAATCCAATCCTATGAGAGAGAGAGTTGAGTGTTGGGGAGACTATCATTTGAAGCACAAGAGCAAGGAGTTCATCATCAACACACCATTTGTTACTTCTTGGAGAGTGGTGTCTCCTAGATTGGCTAGGTGTCACTTGGGAGCCTCCGACAAGATTGTGGAGTTGAACCAAGGAGTTTGTAAGGGAAAGGAGATCGCCTACTTCGTGAAGATCTACCCTAGTGAGGCAATTCCTTCGTGGGCGATGGCCATGGTGGGATAGACAAGGTTGCTTCTTCATGGACCCTTCGTGGGTGGAGCCCTTCGTGGACTCGCGCAACCGTTACCCTTCGTGGGTTGAAGTCTCCATCAACGTGGATGTACGATAGCACCACCTATCGGAACCATGGATAAAAATCTCTGTGTCAACATTGCGTTTGCTCCCTCAAACTCATCCCTTTACCTTCATATGCAATTTTTTTACATTCCGCTGCTATACTCTTAGAATTGCATGTGTAGGTTGATTGCTTGACTTGTGCTAAGTTGTTAAAATCTGCCAAGAACTAAAATTGGGAAAATGCTAGATTTTTATTTGGTCAAGTAGTCTAATCACCCCCCCTCTAGACATACTTTCGATCCTACAAGTGGTATCAGAGCTTTGGTTTCCATTTGCTTTGATTTCCATAGCTTTTGGTGGTCATAGCCTTGGTTTCACAACCTAGGAGAGTATGGCGTCTAGCGAGGGAAATTACCACCATAGAGGTCCTTACTTTAATGGTACAAATTTTGCTAGTTGGAAGCATAAGATGAAAATGCATATTCTTGGACATAACCCCGCCGTTCGGGTTATTGTGTGTATTGGCTTGCAAGGTGAATTCTTTGATGGTAGAGAACCAAACCGTGAAGCTACCGCGGAAGAGTTGAAGATGCTCCAATACAATGCTCAAGCTTGTGATATTCTCTTCAATGGATTGTGCCCTGAAGAATTCAACAAAATCAGCCGTCCTGAGAATGCAAAGGAAATTTGGGATACTTTGATTGATATGCACGAAGGTACCGACTCCGTCAAGGAATCCAAATTGGATGTGCTTCAAAGTCAACTTGACAAGTTCAAAATGAAGGATGGTGAAGGTGTCGCTGAAATGTACTCTAGGATTGCTCTCATCACAAATGAGATTGCCGGCTTGGGAAGTGAAGAGATGACCGACAAATTCATCATCAAGAAGATCCTAAGAGCCTTGGATGGAAAATATGATACCGTGTGCACATTGATCCAAATGATGCCCAATTACAAAGATCTCAAGCCAACGGAAGTCATTGGAAGAATTGTTGCTCATGAGATGTCACTCAAGGATAAGGAAGAGCTTCACAACAAGTCTAGTGGTGCTTACAAAGCCTGATGAAGAATTGAGCCTAATGGTAAAGAACTTCAACAATTTCTACAAGAGTAGAAGCAAAGAAAGAAGTTCCAAGTCAAGGTCCTACAATGACAAAAGATCTTCTAGTCGTGAGCGTAATTGGTACAATTGTGGAAGACCCGGACACTACTCAAATGAGTGTACGGCTCCCTACAAAAGAAGAGAAGATTCTCCCAAAAGAAGAAGTAGAAGAGAAGAATCACCACCAAGAGAAAGGAGGAGTAGAGATGATCGTTATGAACGAAGACCCTCTCAGAGAAGCAAGGACTCGGAAAGGAAGGAAAAGTCATCAAGGAGCTACACAAAAAGAAGACATCAAGCTCATGTTGGTGAATGGGTATCCGACTCCGACTCCGACAATCACCCCGAAAGAAGTTATCACTCCGACTCCGAATATACTCAAGATGAAGGTGTTGCCGGTCTAGCACTTGTGTCAACCAACTCCTACGACATATTTGACTCACCAAATGAAGGAATTGGAAGATGCTTCATGGCCAAAGGTCCAAAGGTAACACATCCCGAGTATGTTGATTTCAATAGTGATGAAGATGATTTGCTAGGTGATGATGATTTACTTGTTGACAACTCTAGTGATGAAAACTATGATGAAACGTCAATTAATCATGCTAATCAAGATAAAACGAATGATGATGATGATGAGAAGGAGATTGAGCGTCTAACTAAAGAACTAAACACTCTTAAGTTAGCTCATGAAACTACCTTGGAAAATCATCGAGAACTTTTAAAGACTCACGATAAGCTACGGTTTGAAAAGCTCAACCTTGAGCAAGAGCATGAGTTTTTAAATGCAATCTATGATGATCTTCGCAAGAAAAGTTCTTCTTACATTGCCAAGCATTTACTCTTGTCTACTTACATGCCACAAGTTAAATCTAGCAACAAGAACAAGAAAGATGCTTCATCTAGTAGTAACGACAATCATGCTAAATCCAATGTTGTTGCTTCTAGTAGTTCTCTTGATTCATCTAATGATTCTCTTAGCCAAGTTACACTTGAGCAATAAAATAGCTTATTGAAGGGAATTATAGAGAAAGGTGTTTACAAGAGCCTTGCCGGAAATAAGCAATTTGAGGAAATTGTACGCAAGCAAGGAAGACACCGGAAGAATCAAGGTGTTGGTTTTGAACGAAAGTTCAATGCCAATGGAGTTGAGTGGGAAGAAGATCAATACCCCAAGACAAACTTTGTTCCTCAACAAGAGAAGTATGATCCTACTTCCTTCAAGGGGACACAAGCTCAAGATGATCTTCCACCACAAGACCACAAGCAAAAAGGCAAGGACAAGCTTCAAGAGGAAATTGATGCATTTGAAGAAGCACCTAAGGCCTTGGTCAAGTGGGTTCCCAAGACTACATCAAGTACTACTTCATCAAGTACAACTACAACTCCGAGGATTCCCATCAAGATGCTGTGGATCCAGAAGAAGAAGAACTAGAGAGTTCTTGAGGGTGACTCCGCCAACATACTTCACTCTTATCATTTTGGCGAGAACAAGTGCAAACAACTTCCATATCTTGCACTAGTTCAAGGAGTCACAAACCCTCTTGTTGGTAAGACAAGGGACAAGGTAACCCAATGCTTTCATGGACATCATCTTGTGTATGCATCACTCTATGTCTATGGATATCCTTGTTTGTTCCTTGTGGGACTAACCCGTGTAGGTATTGAAAGTGCAACTCACTCCAAAGGATTGCTCCAAATGATCTACATCAACATTGAGCATCTACATCTTCAACACCTACATGAAGTCATCATCGACAAAAACCCAAGGTTAGTTCATCCCTCTAAGGGGAGATATCACATCTAGGGGGAGCTTTACTCTAATCAATTGAGCTAAAGCAACTCTAATGGTGTGAACACAACAATGCTTTATGTAAAAGTGGTAACCCCACTTGTGCTTAAACGATGAGTATGACCTATGATCAAATGTTTTCATTTGGCTCCTAAGTCAATATACTCATATATAGATGACCTAGTCATCGCCAAATTTCTTGATAGATGCTAGAGTGTTTGTGCATGCTTTGTCACATATTTCATTTGCCATTTTATTGTGTGAGCATGTTGGTTGCATACTTTACTCATTCGAGGACATCCATTTGTTGTTTTGATTGTTTGGCTCTTTCTCTTTTGCCAAATGGATGGACAAGAATGCCTAAGAACTCCCTCTAGCTATCTATGCTTTCCTCGTCACAAACTCTATTCATGCTACATCACAAAGTTTGATCCAGTCAGATTCGAACCACTCTGTGTGAGGAGCACCCGGAGTTCCCGATTCGTCATAGACTTAAACCTCCAAAACCTCTTTGTGCATCTCGGTCTGACCGATTCATCCTTTTCGGTCCTACCGAGTCACTAAGTTGATCTAGGGTTTTCAATCTCGGTGCAACTGATTAGAACCTTTCGGTCATACCGAGTTGCAGTAACTGCTTGCGGTTTTGCATCTCGGTGCCACCGAGTCGTTCCACTCGGTCACACCGACAGGGTCAGGTTATATATACCGATGGGCCAAATTTTGGAAAAATTTTGAACCCTCTCGCCCGTGCATAACCTGCTCTGCCTCTTCGGGTCTCTGGATCGTCCTCTCGACGCCAGCAACCTCCCGCCGCTGGTCTCCGCCACCGTCAACGGAAATCTTCACCGCCGTTGCCGCCGTAGCAAGTTCGTCGCCGAACTAGGGTACGAACTTGATCATTGTGCTAATCCTTAACTCTGATTCTTAGCACATTGGTTTGCCATGATTCTTGCCACGATTGAAATCATCCTGTCCAGCGAAAACGTCCTGTAGATTAGTTTTGATTTGAAAATTTAGGGTTTGGTCTCCACTGAATTCATCTCGGACCGACCGAGTTGTAGAAATCGGTCTCACCGATTTTGGCTTAGGCCAAGGCACACGCATTTTCGGTCCGGCCAAAAACTGCAAATCGGTGCGACCGAGTTCGATTCTTTGTGAAACCCTAGCAGTCTCGGTACCACCGAACTGTGACTCGGTCTGACCGAGTTCACTAGTTTAGGTTCCAAAAGCTGCTTCTGTATCACCGAGTTTGCAAATCGGTAGATCCGAAATGCTTTCTGTGAAGAACTAAAACTAAGTTTTTAAGTCATCCATTCTGCAAAACTCCTGTACTTTGTGATGCTCATCTACTCTACCTCATCTATAACCTATTCACAGGGACTGCTGTCATAGTATTTGCAGAGATGTCTGACCAGAGTGATAGTCAGAACAGGTCTGAGCAACAGGTGCAGATGAGTGAGGGTTCAGATCCCTCTAGCAGCTACGATGAAGGCAGCAGGAGCACACCAAGCAATCTACCAAAGGCTGCCACAAGGACAAGGAAGAAGAGGAATTCTGACTCTGAAGATGAAGATTATGTGGCTGTTGAAGATGAAGCCACTTCAAAGAAGAAAGTGCTGAAGAAAGAGTATGGCTCAGCTGCTGCAACTAAGCCAGGTCTGAAAACTAAGATGCCAGCAAGAAGACAGCCCATGTCTAAGCCAAGAAAAGTTGCCACAGGAGAAACAATGGAGTTCACTCTTGAACCCAAGGAAACTGGAGATGGCAAGAAGAGAAAAGAAAGGGTCAAGAAGACCATTGCCAGAGTTATTAGGAAGCCATCAATGATGAGAGATTCAGAAGAAGAGGAAGAGGAAGAGGATGCTGCACCAGCACCCAAAGCACAAAAGCTTATGGGAGATGCAATCAAATCAGGGGCTGCTCCATCAAAGCCCAAAGCTGATCCCAAGGCTGCTGCTCCAGCTCCAAAGCCAAAACCCAAAAGGAGCACTAGGAACATACCTGCTGAAGAGAAGAACAAGGCCCCAGTGCCTCAAGCTGCTGCTGAAGAAGAAGATGATTCTGTTGTTTTGAGGAAGCTGAAGCCCAAGATCCCTGACCACACTGATGCACACCCAGTTGCAGAGAATATGAAGATTAGGAAGGATGCAGGATTGAGACTATGGAGAGAGTCTGATCCCTATGCTATCAGGAGAAGGACTACTGTGGACTACAGATTTCACACCAAGGAACATCAGGACTTCTATTTGACTATTCTGCTTGACAAGAAGCCCATTGTGTGTGATATGAGATGGGTTGACTGGGAATTCATCAAGGAAAATGGGGATCACTTCCCTGGAGTGCTTGATAGCTTTAAGGCATGTGGAGTGGATACCTTTGTTGCCTAGAAGCTCACCAAGTGGAATGATGAGCTCATCATGCAGTTTTACTCCACTGCCCATTTCTATCCAGATGGAAGGATTGTATGGATGTCTGAGGGTACTAGGTACCAATCTACAATTGATGAGTGGGCCAAGCTTATAAATGCTCCTGAGGAACATGAGGATGACTTGGACATTTATGCAAAGAAGAAGAAAGACCACAACAGTATGGCCAACATGTACAAGGAGATCCCAGATGCTGCTTTGGATACACATAAGTTTGGATCAGTTCACTACCTGCTGTCTGGTCTGCCAACAATCAACTGGATCTTAAGGCACACACTGCTACCCAAGTCAGGTGATCACAAGATGATAAGAGGACATGCTATAAACTTGCTGCACATATTTGATGTCCCACAGAAGTTCAAAGTCATGAGCCTAATTGTTGAAACAATCAAGAGGACTGCAGCTGATCAAAAGAGAAGTTGTGGGTATGCCCCACACATTCAGGAGCTAATCAACTAAAAGATGGGCAAAGGCAAGTACATCTTAGATAAGGAGCACCTGCCTATCTATCCTGAATTTGAAGACAACACTATTGTGATGAATGAGAATGAACCATCTTCAGCTCAAGCACATGAAAAGAGAGAGAAGGCTAAGGCAGAGAAGGCTGCAAAGATGCCAATAGCAGAGGAGGCGTCTCAGGTATTCTTGAAGAGCAAGCAAGACCATCTTGGATATCTGATCCAATCCACCCTGAGGATTGAGAAAGGCTTGGCCACCCTGACCAAGAACCAGGAGAGTCTGGAAAGGATCATTGAGCAGAAATTCTATGACCTTGATGTCAAGGTAACGGAAATCCAAAATGCGGTTGAGCAACTTCAGGAGGAAGCAGAGGAGAAGAAGGGCAAGTCTACCACAGATGCTTTTGCCAGAGTGCCCAGAGGACAGAGATCTGCTGCAGTGCCAGTGACAGACACTAGAGCCACAACATCAGCACCAGCAGCTACAGCTCCAGTTCCACCTCCAGTAGCTACTCCACCAGCTCCAGCTACTTCATCAGAAGCCTTCGTCCTTGGAGTTCTGTCAACACCACCTCCCGAAAATCAAGCCTGAGAGTCGTTTAGCACTATGCATTTTCAAACTTTTTGGTAACTTGTTGCCAAAGGGGGAGAAAAATGTATAGGCCATAGGCTTCGAGAGAGAGAGAGTGTTGGTTTTTATCTCTCTTTGCACCTATTTGGTTTGATTTGAAACTTTATTGTGTGCTTGTGTGAGCTACTTGTGAGATACTTGTTTGATCTTGTGTTTGATCATATGCTACCCTTAATGCTTGTTGGATAATATATCTCTTATATCCTAGATGATCATTCACTTGTTTTGGTGATGAGTGCATGCTTTAACTTCTATCATTTTGAGCGCTCCACCAAGATATATGTGACATGGAAGAGTAACCCATGATCCTAATCAATTGTGCATTTGCATTCAAAAGCAAATTTTAAATAAAGCACAAATTTAGGCGGAGCTCTTGCTTATCACATACTTCTCAAAGCGACGATATTTTTCAATACTATTTATCATTTGTCGAAGCTTTGATCTATATGTTGTCATCAATTACCAAAAACGGCGAGATTGAAAGTGCAACTATCCCTAGGTGGTTTTGGTAATTCCTAACAACATGTAGCTCATTGAGCTAATGCTATTTCAAGATAGATACTTCAGGAAAGCTCAATGATTGGCATGGCATGGATTAGAAAGTGGACCCTTCAAAATGCAAAGGACAAAAGATTGGCTTAAGCTCAAAGCACAAGACTCTACATTTTCTATTTTAGTGATCCAAGATCACATTGAGTCTATAGGAAAAGCCAATACTATTAAGAAGGGATGAGGTGTTGCTTAATGAGGTGCTTGCTCAAAGTGCTTAGTGATATGCTCCAAAACCCTCCACTACTTTCTCATATCCACATATGTCCCAAACCAAAAGTCCAACTCAGCCCCACCGATTCTTTCTATCCGTCGCCACTGAGCTCAGTTGACATAGCCACTGCCAGAAACCCTAGTCATTCCGGTCTCACTGATAGGGATCTCAGTCTCACCGAGATGGGATTGTAATCTCTCTGTTTCCCTTCGTAACGTTTCGGTCAAACCGAGATGAGCGATCGGTCCCACCGAGATTGCAATGCAAACACTCTGTTCCCCTTTCGTAACGTTTCGGTCCAACCGAGATGAGAGAATCGGTCCCACCGAGTTTGCCTGACCAACTCTCTGTTAGTCTTTTACCAAAATCGGTCTGACCGGGTTTGTGTAATCGGTCTCACCGAGATTACATTATGCCCTAACCCTAATGATATCGGTCCCACTGAGTTGACATGTCGGTCCCACCGAAACACCTAACGGTCACATTATGAACCAATTCGGTCTCACCGAGTTTGGTGATTTGTGTGTAACGGTTAGATTTTGTGTGGAGACTATATATACCCCTCCACCCACTCTTCATTCGCGGAGAGAGCCATCAGAACATGCCTACACTTCCAATACATATTTTCTGAGAGAGAACCACCTACACTTGTGTTGAGGTCAAGATATTCCATTCCAACCACATAAATCTTGAGCTCTGGCCTTCCCCAAGTTGCTTTCCACTCAAATCTTCTTTCTACCAAATCCAATCCTATGAGAGAGATTTGAGTGTTGGGGAGACTATCATTTGAAGCACAAGAGCAAGGAGTTCATCATCAACACACCATTTGTTACTTCTTGGAGAGTGGTGTCTCCTAGATTGGCTAGGTGTCACTTGGGAGCCTCCGACAAGATTGTGGAGTTGAACCAAGGAGTTTGTAAGGGCAAGGAGATCGCCTACTTCGTGAAGATCTACCCTAGTGAGGCAAGTCCTTCGTGGGCGACGGCCATGGTGGGATAGACAAGGTTGCTTCTTCATGGACCCTTCATGGGTGGAGCCCTCCGTGGACTCGCGCAACCATTACCCTTTGTGGGTTGAAGTCTCCATCAACGTGGATGTACGATAGCACCACCTATCGGAACCACGGATAAAAATCTCCGTGTCAACATTGCATTTGCTCCCTCAAACTCATCCCTTTACCTTCATATGCAATTGTTTTACATTCCGCTGCTATACTCTTAGAATTGCATGTGTAGGTTGATTGCTTGACTTGTGCTAAGTTGTTAAAATCTGCCAAGAACTAAAACTGGGAAAAGGCTAGATTTTTATTTGGTCAAGTAGTCTAATCACCCCCCCTCTAGACATACTTTCGATCCTACAGGTGCCAGCCGTCGATCCGTTTGCCGCGGCTCATTGCCATTCGCCCGCTATATTAACTTGAGCCCCAGCTCCCAGCCATAGCCAAAGACCCACACTCATTCTCCTCCGGTCCCTTCCCTCTGTTGGCACCACTCCAACCATGGCCTCCGGGCACTCCAAAGCTCTCTTGGACGTACTGTCACAGGAGCAGACGAAGGACATCGGTGGCTCTGCTCCGGGCACGCTCCAAAGCTCTCTTGGACGTACTCTCGCAGGAGCAGACGAAGGAGATCGCCGGCTCCCCCCGGCCGCCCTCCGCCGCCACGACCACGAAGCCGGCGCGCGTGCACGGGCACAGCCGGCAGCGAGGAAGAGTAGTACACGGTAGGTCGCCACCGCTCTGGTCCCAGGAAGGCCACCGCTCCTCCACTTAGTCGACACCAAGCTTGGTGGGATAAAAATCGGCGGCCGATTAGCCGCTTGACGGCGACGTGGAGGCGAAAATCTTCATAACCTTGTGCTCCGAAGGAGGAGGTTATCGAGGTGGATAAGGAGGAGGCAAAGGCAATGGCCGGCTTTCTCGGGTTCATGGCCGGACATGGTGGTCGGGGCCCGGCGATCGTTTAGATTAGGTTTACAGTAGGTTTTAGTATGGTTTGAGCGAAATATGTAATGAATTTCGTCCAGTTTATTGGAAAATTTCTCGAAATGTAATGAATTTCATCCGGTTAGTTCATATAGTTGTCGAAAGGTATGCGGGCAGCATTGGATGGCATCCATCAGTGTCCTCGGACAGATGCCGGTGTAAATTTGAGGGCCAGCGCTGGAGATGCCCTAACTGTCATCGTATAATCGCTAACAGTGCTCCATTATTTCGCAGGGAACCGTTATCCCTCGATCAAAATTAGATCCGCCGTGTTTCGCACTCCTCCCACGTAGGAGTGTAGACTCTTGCTTACATAAAAATGGAGCAAGTGGACGGCACTGTAGCACGTCATATCACTCAAACTAGCCCGCCTAACGCGCTGGAAAGCACCGCCCTCGTCATTTTGTTCTGGATTTCTATCAATCGATCGCAAGAAAATGTTACGCTTTGCAAGTTCAAAAGGAAAAGGCGGAACACTTACAACTCTTACACGTCGCGTTCACGCCGCACCCCCGACAGTCCGGCTCACACGCCGCTCACCAGAGGGGACACGCGTTGTCTTGCATTTTCACTGACATGTGGGACTGCAATTGAATAAACCGTCAATAGCCGAAATCTAATCGCTCGGCGGGCATCGGCTAAGAGGAGAGAGATGAGGGAGGGAGAAGAGATCGCCCGCCCGCCGTGCATGGACTCCAAGAAATATGTGGTGATAATGTGAGGTGGGCCATGCGGGAGTCCGCACCGCTTCCAAGCCCGCTTCTTACCGCCCTGGCCCACCAGAACCCCTCCCCCACCCCACCACCTCCCTGCGCGCGCTCCCCCCTCAGAGGCCAGCTGCCCGCATTCATAGCAAGTACTATAGCTCGCACTGGTAAAATTCTGGGCTATAAAGGGCATGTACAATGGTTGATAAGATAGTCTTATCATAAGTCTTGCATGTAATTTAGAGATGACAAAAAAACATGTGTACAATGGATCATCTCTTAGACTTATCTTCAATAACTAGTTATTCCTAAAAACATGGTGAAACATATTGTGCTAAGAGATCATCTCTTGTCTTCTCGACAAGCCTGCTTATGTGGAGGAGAGAGAGGCATTGACAAAGTCAAGGAGTGGGATCTGCAGGAGCCCGTCTCTACACGTGCTCCTAGGTATAAAAAAACTAATTCTAAAAAAGAGGCATAAAAACAATTGTGTCTAAAAAAAGAAAGGTAAAAAACATTTCAGAGGAAATAGATAGAGAGAAAGTGAGAAAAAGTTGTAACCTTATAGTAAACACTATGGTAGTATTACATGAGGAAGGAGGGAGTGGTGCACATGCCAAGTTCACTAGGCTGCCGTGTTTCACACTCCTCCGTCGTAACAGTGGAGACAATAGGGTTCATCAAAAATAAACAATGAATACTCGTTGCGCGTCCACTATATCGGAAAGAATACTTTCATTCGCCGACATGTGGGACGTCGACCATCCTGGTCCACCTGCCATGCACAAAATTATCCTGGTCCACCTGCCATGCACAAAGTTAGTCGGACGAAGGAACCATCATGACTTCGTTGAACTCCGCTTCTTCATGAAAACTTACTCTACCCACAGTACTGCTACCAAACGCGAAGACTGGACGGCACTGTACCACATCATATCACTAAAACCCACTAGGCCAAACTAGCCCGCCTAGGATTTGTACTCCCTCCGTTTCAAAGTTAGTAGTACAAAGTTGACTCATCTATTTTGGAACGGAGGGACGCCTCTGTACTACTATGATTTTGTGTTGTACGTCTCTGTACTTTTGCTATGATTTTCCTACCTTATGAACCAAATGAGGCCTGAATGTATCTGTGTCGACTATTGTCTGATCGACCGCTAAGCCTACAATTTTAGGAGCTTGGGCTATTGGCCGATCGACGATGGATCAGTATAAGCGTACCACGAGCTCATCAGCCCCAACATTTCTCTTCGGTGAGTGTTTTGCAAGTACTATAGCTCGCACAGTAGCTAGCCTACTAACACCAAGAATCATCAAATAAGCCCTGCTGATATGATAAACTGTTCAAACTTACATCTAAGCATGCCATATATTACATCAAAAGCTGGTGAGGATACATCTGTTTCCATAACTCGGAGAGGGTTCGCATGGTTCACTATCAAACAAAAGTAGCAAGTACCACCCACACAAGACAGTGCACTAGCCCTAAGATGGTTTGATAACACGCATCGTTCTAGTAACTAAACACAGGGCAAAGCAAACTACCCTGAAGGATTAGCGCGACCAACTATTTCTTGTCATCGATCTCTCGGGCAATGACCACAGCACGGATAGCGGCATTGGAATCGATCTCTGGGGCGATGTCCACAGGACTGACCGCGACATCGGAATCGATCTCTTGGGCGATGTCCACAGGGTGGACAGCGGCATCGAAATCGATCTCCGGGGCGATGCCAACAGGACGGACCGTGACATCGAAAACGATCTCTGGGGTGTTGTCAACAGGACGGGCCGCGACATCGGAATCATCAAGGACTTCCACCGGCACCTGCACAACCCTAACATATTAGCAAGCACATTGCAAATAATCAAAAACCACAACTTTCGGTAATAAGCCATTATTTCTTACCTTGCGCAGCTCACCGGGGGATCCCATCCCCCTCGGGGCCATCTCCTCGTCCTCGATGGGGGCCATCACCTTGCCAGGGGAATACTGCTTCTCAACGCCGACTATCTCCTCCAACTCGGCCTTGAGCCTCGCATAGGTGGCCATCAGAGTTTCTGGGGTAGGCACGATGGGCCCCTTGCTGTTCTTCCAACTTTCTTTGAGGAGTTCGTCCACCAACGTCGTCAACTCTTTGGCTAGTGCTTGTTTCTTGGAGTTCTTCGTCTCCATGGGTTGGCCCGCCAACATGGTCAACTCGTTGGTCGGTCGCCAACATGGTCAACTCGTTGGTCGGTGCTCGCTTCCTGGAGATCGCTGTCTCCAGTGGGTTGTCCGTCGGCAACTCTTTGCCTAGTGCTCTAGGATCCATCAATGAACTGACAAACAAAAAGCAATCGAAAGGAAACCACAATCGCAATGAAAATGGGAAAAGAATAGGCTGTGAGAATCGGTCGGTGCTTCACAAAAAGAAGATTCTTGGAATGAAAATATAGCAGCATCACTGATTCACCCACCTTTCCTTCGTCGGTACAGAAGAAAAATGGCAGAAGTGAGTAGCCTGGAGTGAGGTTTTCTTCAAGAAAGGGGAGAAAGGGCTTCAACGAGCGTTCCAGTGAAATGATGGTTGCTTCGTCCAGTCCAACTTCGAGGCCACTTTACCACTGCCGGTAAAGGTTTGGGTTTTGTGATATGACGGGTCATGACGGCCACACCGGGGTGACCGGTGAGTTTTGACTGTAGCACCTCGCTGTGATCTGGTGGATGGCACGCGGGCCCGGATGCTTTGATGTCCCGCATGTAGATAGAGCGGCTAGTTGTAACACCCCGAGAATCATGCTACAGTAACTCCCTGTGATTAAGCTAATCATGTTGCTAAACAGGGCTTGATCACATTTGAATCACATTCCTTTTCAAACTCCTAATTCAAACTTTAATTAAATTTAAAAGTGGAAAATAAAAGTTTTCAAAAATTCAAGCAAAAATGTACGGGCCCTGCCAGAAATTGCACTGATAATTATTGTGGAGAAAACACATTTTTATAAAATGCCTAAATACTTTTAAATGAAATAAAACAGAAAAGAAAATAAACAAATAGAAAGAAAACAGAAAACAGAACAGACAGAGAAAAAGAAAAAAAGGAGAAGGCCCTCCCCCCACTGGACCCCTGGCCAACTGGGCCGACCCCCGGCCCAGCCCACCTCTCCCCCTCGCCCCCTCCCCTGTTCCCCCGACCGGGGTCGGAACAGGGGCCGGTCCCCGCCGCACCACCTCGCCGGCGACGGGGTGGATAAGGGCGCCAGCACCCCCCCGCTGCCTCGGGCCTCTCTCCCACTCACCC
>NC_057799.1:167723914-167724455 GCF_018294505.1 Triticum aestivum | reverse complement strand
CGCCGCTCTCTTCTTCCCCACGCCCGACGCGCTCGCCGCCGTTCCCGTCGTTCATACGGCCACCGTGCCCCAATCGCCACCTCGCCGTGTCATACGCCGTCGCCGCCCTCGACCACACCACCTCCGCCTCTCCGTTGAAGCTCGGAGCCACTGCAACGGCCTCCCCGAGCTCGTCTTCAACTTCGGACGCCGGCGACCCCCTCCTTCCCCAGCGCCGACCTGCTGCTCCTAAGCTCTCACCGGCCTCCGTGTGCCGCGCGGTGAGCCTCTTCCCCCCTCCTCCCCTGTCCTTTCTCTCTCGCGCGCCCCCTAGCTTCTTCCCTGCGCGCGCCCGAACGCCGCGCCGCGGAGCTCGCCGCCGGCGGGTCTCCGGTGACCTTATGGTCACGGGCTCGAGCCCGCAGCACTCCCCACCGCACGTAGATGCTCCCCAGCTCCTCCGCTTGCCCGATCTCGCGCCGAACCAACGTTGCCGTTGCTCGCCCGAACCACCTCGCCGCCGGCGAGCTCGAAGCGCTCGCCCCCGCCCGTTCCAGCCCCT
>NC_057799.1:167714577-167723090 GCF_018294505.1 Triticum aestivum | reverse complement strand
CTGACTGGGCAGGCCCAGCCACTGACATGCGGGCCCCGCCGCAAAAAAAGAAAAAAAAGAAAAGAAAAATGTTTTATAAATAAAAATAATTAATTAATCTGATCACTCACTGACAGGTGGGCCCAGTAGTTAATTAACTAAAAATTAATTAGTTTAATCTCCTGTTAACTCACTGTCTATGACAGGTGGGTCCCCCGTGTCAGTTTGACCTGGTCAGCCGCTCTGTTGACCTGTTGACCTGCTGACGTCAGCATTGCCTCATGCTGACGTCATAATTCATTTTTTCTTAATTCAAATAATTCCAGAAATTCAAATAAACTTTGAAAATTCATATCTTTTAAACCGTAACTCGGATGAAAATGTTTTCTATATGAAAGTTGCTCAGAACGACGAGACGAATCCGAATACGCAGTCCGTTCGTCCACCACACCTCCCTAACCTATCGAACTAGCAACTTTCCCCCTCCGGTCCGTCTGTCCGAAAATGCGAAACATCGGGAATACCTCCCGGATGTCCCCCCTTCGACGGTACCACCTACTGTCGCGTTAGGACACACCTAGCACCGTTCATTGTCATGTCACGCATCGTCATGCTTATGTTTGCATTGTATTTACTGTTTCTTCCCCCCTCTTCTCTCCGGTAGACTACGAGACCGACACTGCTGCTGTCCAGTTCGACTACGGAGTTGACGACCCCTCCTACTTGCCAGAGCAACCAGGCAAGCCCCCCCTTGAGCACCAGATATCGCCTATTCTTCTCTATACTGCTTGCATTAGAGTAGTGTAGCATGTTACTGTTTTCCGATATCCTATCCTGATGCATAGCCTATCCTTGCTACCATTGTTGTTACCTTTACCTGCAATCCTACATGCTTAGTATAGGATGCTAGATTTCCATCAGTGGCCCTACATTCTTGTCCGTCTGCTGTGCTATACTATCGGGCCGTGATCACCTGGGCGGTGATCACGGGTATATACTTATATACTACATACATGACACATGTGATGACTAAAGTCGGGTCGGCTCGTAGGAGTACCCGCAAGTGCATCTTTGTGGCGGAGCGACAGGGCAGGTTGAGACCACCTAGGTGAGAGGTGGGCCTGGCCCTGGTCGGCGTTCGCGGTTACTTAACACGCTTAACGAGATCTTGGTATTTGATTTGAGTCTGGCCATTTGGTCTATACGCACTAACCATCTACGGGGGAGTAGTTATGGGTATCCCGGCGTCGTGGTATCAGCCGAAGCCTTCTTGACGTCAGCGACTGAGTGGCGCGTGCCGGATTGGACTAGAACGCCACTAGGCTAGGTCTGCTTCCGGCCGCGTACGCAACGTGCAGGTGCGCATAGGGCGATGGGCCCAGACCCCTGCGCGCTTAGGATTAGACCGGCGTGCTGACCGCTCTGTTGTGCTTAGGTGGGGCTGCGACGCGTTGATCTTACGAGGCCGGGCATGACCCAGAAAAGTGTGTCCGGCCAAATGGGATCGAGCGTGTTGGGTTATGTGGTGCACCCCTGCAGGGAAGTTTATCTATTCGAATAGCCGTGTCCCTCGGTAAAAGGATGACCCGGAGTTGTACCTTGACCTTACGACAACTAGAACTGGATACTGAATAAAATACACCCTTCCAAGTGCCAGATACAACCCGGTGATTGCTCTCTAACAGGGCGACGAGGAGGGGATCGCCGGGTAGGATTATGCTATGCGATGCTACTTGGAGGACTTCAATCTACTCTCTTCTACATGCTGCAAGATGGAGATGGCCAGAAGCGTAGTCTTCGACAGGACTAGCTATCCCCCTTTTATTCTGGTATTCTGCAGTTCAGTCCACTGATATGCCCCTTTACACATATACCCATGCATATGTAGTATAGCTCCTTGCTTGCGAGTACTTTGGATGAGTACTCACGGTTGCTTCTCTCCCTCTTTTCCCCCTTTCCTTTCTATCTGGTTGTCGCAACCAGATGCTGGAGTCCAGGAGCCAGACGCCACCATCGACGACGACACCTACGACACTGGAGGTGCCTACTACTACGTGCAGGCCGCTGACGACGACCAGGAGTAGTTAGGAGGTCCCAGGCAGGAGGCCTTGCCTCTTCGATCGTTGCTACTTTTGTGCTAGCCTTCTTAAGGCAAACTTGTTTAACTTATGTCTGTACTCAGATATTGTTGCTTCCGCTGACTCGTCTGTGATCGAGCACTTGTATTCGAGCCCTCGAGGCCCCTGGCTTGTATTATGATGCTTGTATGACTTATTTATGTTTTAGAGTTGTGTTGTGATATCTTCCCGTGAGTCCCTGATCTTGGTCGTACACATTTGCGTGCATGATTAGTGTACGGTCAAATCGGGGGCGTCACAAGTTGGTATCAGAGCCGACTGCCTGTAGGAATCCCCCTTTCCACACTCCTTGGCCGAAGTCGAGTCTAGACATTACAAAACTTTTGCTAACATGGCTGTGTGTCTTACGGGCCCACGTCGCCATTGGGTGGTACTAGGATCTTTTACTCCTCGACCTTTACTCTGGGACTCTGAACTCTCTTCTACTCGGGTTAAACGAATTTACTAACTCTAACACTAGGATCCCGTGACCACATTCACCCCAAAGTTGGATAAGCCATAGTTGTTTCTTAGAGTAGTATTTTGAACAATTCACACACTGTCATTTGACTCCTTTGAAATGTCTTTGCTTTCAGATGGAACCCACGAGGCAGGTCGTTCGCCACACGACGGCCATTGGTGCCTCGGGATCACCGGCGGTGCTAGCTGAGATGATGACCTATCTGGGTTATCGCTGGCACCCTGAGTACACCGTCTACGAGGAGTACCAGGACTTTAGCCAGGAGCAGTATCGTGCCATCGTCCACCTCTACTCTCGGGAGTACGACTCCACTAATGTGCTGCACACCGCACATGGTGTTGGTGTGACCATCGATATGGCTGTCCACGATGCTGCCTATGCTGCTCTGACACGTCTTCGTGGAGAGTATCAGGGGTTGGACACCTCCCCTTTCAGGCACATTGCTATCGCATCTGATGTTGGTGCGGAGGGATACTATACTGCTGCCTACTCCACGGTCACCCGAGAGCCCTTCTACCATCAGCACCTTGTTCTGCATGCTGATGGGCTGGATCGAGCTAACCGAGCTCTTCGCCACGAGATGTACACCACCCGTCAGCACCTTTGCCGTGCTCTGACGCTGCTGCACCCCTTTGTCCGATCTGGACAGGTACCGCGTACTGCGATCTACCCAGCCAGGACCGTGATGCCCCACGGTGTCGGTTGGCCAGAGGTGGGAGGCTACTCTCCCGCACTTGGCCCTCTTCTGCCACCTGAGCGTCAGGCTCTACACCTGAGTATCCGCGGCCCCTAGTCTGCTGACGTGGAGGGCTATCCGTTGCCTCACTACCAGCTTTCGGGCTACGATTACCTCCACAGTACCTCTTGGGACTGATGTAGGCTTGCTAGTAGTATTAGTTGCAGTCGCCGCGAGCCTGTGTGCCGCCTATGATGTATTAGTCTATGTACTGAACTCTGTGTACTGAACTCTGTGCATGACCCCTTTTGTAAGCTATGCCGACTACTATGTAGTAGCTATCGTGCTCCTTTCGTTATGCATGTTTCATCATGAATGATTCTTGTCTTAGCAAATATTTCTCAATGCTGAACTACCCCTGTTATATATTAGCAGGATGGTTAGACCAGGTGGTCGTGGTCGTGGTGGCGATGCCCCACCACCACCTGAGTACATGGCTGGTATGATCCAACAGTTTGAACTGAACCGCCAATTCATGGAAAATATGATGGCTCAGTTTCCTCGCCCCAATATGAACCAGCAGCAAGCCCAAGTGACTCTTCAAGATTTCATACGCCTCAACCCAACCATCTACCGCAGCTCAACTCAGCCTCTGGATGCTGATGACTGGCTCCGTGACATCACCTATGAGATGGAGTCTGCTGATGTAGCCCCTGCCAGCTATGTCACCTTTGCTTCCTTCTTCTTGAAGGGACCCGCAGCTCAATGGTGGGACAGCCACAGGCGTACTCTGCCAACTGGAACAATCATCACATGGCCAGACTTCCAAGCTATTTTCCGTGCCCGCTTCATTCCTCAAGGAGTCATGGACCGGAAGAAGCGTGAGTTCCGCAACCTCACCCAAGGCAACAAAACTGTCGAAGCTTATCAGCGGGAGTTTCTGGACTTGTCCCGCTATGCTGAAGAAGACATTGCAACTGATGCACGCAGACAGGAGAAGTTCCGTGATGGCCTTCAAGCTGACATCAAGCTCGCACTTCTAGTGCATGACTTTGCTGATTTCTCCACCTTGGTGAACAAGGCCATCAATGTCGAAACTGGTCTGCAGGAATACCAGAGCTCTCACAGGCGCAACCGTGACACGGGCTCATCTTCGGGCCCGCCCTCACAGAAGCGTAAGATATGGATCCCGAACAGCATGTACCGTCCAAATGCATCTGCCCCAAGGCAGACATATGCTGCACCTCGTCTGCCTCCACCACCATCTAGGCAGTCAAGACTTCCAGCTCGACCATCCCAAGCTCCTGTTCCCACTCCGAATAATGGCTTGTGCTTCAGGTGTGGTCAACCAGGACACCGTGCTAGAGAATGCAACCAGAACCAGAATCAACTGGCCCTTCCAGCAACTGGCCGTGGTAACAATCAGCCTCGCAACAACAATGCTAAGTCTTATGGTCGTGCTCATGCCAACCACGTTGATCTCAACGAAGCTCAAGACCAGCCTGCTACTGTGATGGGTACACTCCTCGTAAATTCAGTACCAGCATCCGTTTTATTTGATACAGGTGCATCGCATTCATTCATGTCAGAAGATTTTGCATACAAGCACGACGTTAAATGTGAGGAGATGAACACTTCGGTACTGGTCAAAACCCCCGTGGGACAGTGTCAAACCTCCTTGGTTGGCATTGATGTCCCCGTGGAAATCGAAGGGCTGGAATTCTATGCCTCTCCCATTATCCTGAAGTCGTCTAACATCGACCTCATTTTGGGTATGGATTGGTTGAAAGCGCATACTGCTTCTATAGTTTGCGCCACAAAAACCGTCCATCTGCTACACCCTTCAGATGAAATAGTTGCTTACCAAGCTCATCTGGTGCAAAATGCCGAGGCAAGGCTCTATGCATTGAATGCATTGAACGCTGCACCACTCGAGGGCATTGAAAACATTCCCGTCGTGTGTGAATTCCTCGACGTGTTTCCTGAAGAACTTCCAGGGATTCCCCCTGCTAGAGTTGTCGAATTCATCATCGACTTGAAACCAGGCACCACTCCTATAGCCAAGCGACCCTACAAAATGCCGCCGCATGAACTCCTTGAGCTTAAGGAGGAAATCGACAAATCTCTTCACAAGGGATTCATTCGCCCAAGTTGCTCTCCTTGGGGAGCACCTTCTCTCTTTGTCAAGAAGAAGGATGGGACAAACCGGTTAGTTCAAGACTACCGTCCTATAAGCCAAGCTACCATCCAGAATAAATACCCCCTTCCTCGGATCAATGATCTGTATGATCAACTGGCGGGTTCGTCAGTGTTCTCTAAGCTCGACTTGAGGTTGGGCTACCACCAGATCCGTGTTCGCGAAGAGGATATCCCAAAGACCGCCTTCGTGACTCGCTATGGTTCATACGAGTACACCATCATGTCTTTCGGTTTAACCAATGCTCCAGCCACCTTCTCTAGTCTGATGAACTATATATTCATGGATTACCTCGACAAGTTCGTCGTGGTTTATCTGGATGATATCCTGGTATTTTCCAAGAACGAAGAAGAACATGCTGAACATCTTCGACTTGTGCTGGAAAAGCTACGAGAGCATCAACTATATGCCAAGTTCTCCAAATGTAAATTCTGGCTACCCGAAGTAACCTATCTCGGGCATGTCATCTCTAAGGATGGTATTGCCGTCAACCCTGAACGAGTTTAGGCTATTCTTGATTGGACTCCTCCCAAGAACGTTAAGCAAGTCAGAAGTTTTCTCGGTCTCGCCAGCTATTGCCGTCGATTCGTCGAGAACTTCTCTAAGATCGCCAGGCCTCTGACTAACCTGTTACATAAGGGTGTCAAGTTCCAATGGACAGACAAATGTTAGGAAAGTTTCCAAGCACTCAAAGACAAGTTGACTTCTGCTCCAGTTCTAGCTCCACCTGATACTAAGAAGGACTTTGTCATTTACTGCGATGCTTCCCGTCAAGGATTAGGCTGTGTCCTAACGCAAGACCGCAAAGTGATTGCTTATGCCTCTCGGCAATTGCGCCCTCACGAAGAGAACTACCCAGTTCACGACCTCGAACTTGCTGCTGTCATTCATGCGCTGAAGCAGTGGCGACATTACCTTCTCGGTAATCGTTGCGAGATCTTCACTGACCACCAAAGTCTGAAATATCAGTTTACTCAGCCAGATCTGAACCTCCGTCAACAGAGATGGATGGAGCTTGTTGCAGACTTTGACTTGGGTATTTCCTATACGCCAGGCAAGGCTAATGTAATGGCTGATGCCTTGAGCCGCAAGTCTTACTGCAACCACCTCCAGGTTCATAAAGTTCAGCCCTCGCTTGTTGAAGAATTCAGGAAGCTGAACCTCCATATTGTTCCTCCGGGTGCACTCGCTCCCCCTCCTAAGGAGTTTGGCAAGGTGAACCTCCACGTTGTTACCCAGGGTTCCCTCAATACCCTAGTTGCTAAACCAGATCTCGAGGACAGCATCAAAAGGCTACAGAAGTATGACTCTGAAGCCCACAAGATTAAGCGCTACCTCGCAGAAGGAAAGCCCTCATTCTTCACTATTGCTGAAGATGGCACCTTATACTTCAAGGGCCGCCTAGTGGTGCCATGTGCAGAGAAAAACCTGGATATGACACAGGAAGTTATGAAAGAAGCTCATGATACACCTCTGTGTATCCATCCTAGTAGTACAAAGATGTACCAAGACATCCGTCAGAGATTCTGGTGGTCTAATATGAAGCAAGCCATTGCTCGTTATGTTGCTGAGTGTGACGTTTGCCGTCGTATCAAAGCAGAACATCAAAGGCCTGCTGGAACTCTGCAACCTATCTCTATTCCTGAATGGAAATGGGACCATGTTGAGATGGACTTCGTCACTGGATTTCCCAAATCACAGAAAGGTAATGACGCTATTCTTGTCGTCATTGACCGGCTTTCCAAAGTTGCACATTTTCTGGCAGTCAAAGAAACGATCACTGCTAGCCAGTTGGCAACGCTCTATATGGCCAGGATTGTTTCACTCCACGGTATTCCATTGGTTATCAGCTCAGACCGTGGCAGCTTATTCACTTCAAGATTCTGGGCAAGTTTCCAAGAAGCTATGGGAATTCATCTGTCATTCAGTACTGCGTTTCATCCTCAATCGCAAGGGCAAGTTGAACGCGTCAACCAAGTTCTCGAAGACATGCTTCGAGCTTGTGTTATTTCCTTCGGCAAGAAATGGGAGGAATCTCTCCCGTATGCTGAGTTCTCTTATAATAATAGCTATCAAGCTAGTCTGAAGATGGCCCCCTTCGAAGTGTTATATGGACGAAAGTGCCGAACCCCTCTGAACTGGTCAGAAACTGGGGAACGTCCACTCTTCGGTCCGGATATTATCCAAGATGCCGAAGAACAAGTCCGCATTATTCGTGAGAATCTCAAGACTGCTCAGTCACGTCAGAAGAGTCAGTATGACCGTCATCATAAAGACATGGTCTATCAACCTGGCGAAAAGGCTTATCTTCGAGTCACACCTATGAAGGGTGCTCACCGCTTCGGGATCAAGGGCAAACTAGCTCCTCGCTATATTGGCCCATTCACTATTCTCGAAAGGCGTGGAAAAGTGGCATACCAACTGGAGCTACCGCCGAACCTTTCTCAGGTTCACGATGTGTTCCATGTGTCACAGCTCCGCCGTTGCTTCAAGGATCCAATCCGAGCTGTGGATCATGAAGTGCTCGAATTGCAGCAAGACCTCTCCTATAAGGAGCATCCGGTCCGCATTCTCGACCAAGCTGAACGCCGCACACGTCAGAAGGCGATCAAGTTTCTCAAAGTCCAGTGGTCGCACCATTCTGAAGATGAGGCCACTTGGGAACGAGAGGATCGTCTGCGCGAAGAATACCCCGCACTGTTTCCTTCTACCTCCTAAATCTCGGGACGAGATTTCTTGTAGTGGAGGAGATTTGTAACACCCCGAGAATCATGCTATAGTAACTCCCTGTGATTAAGCTAATCATGTTGCTAAACACGGCTTGATCACATTTGAATCACATTCCTTTTCAAACTCCTAATTCAAACTTCAATTAAATTTAAAAGTGGAAAATAAAAGTTTTCAAAAATTCAAACAAAAATGTTCGGGCCCTGCCAGAAATTGCACTGATAATTATTGTGGAGAATACACATTTTTATAAAATGCCTAAATACTTTTAAATGAAATAAAACAGAAAAGAAAATAAACAAATAAAAAGAAAACAGAAAACAGAACAGACAGAGA
>NC_057799.1:167683499-167713553 GCF_018294505.1 Triticum aestivum | reverse complement strand
CCGCGCCCCTCCCGAGCCGCGCCGCCGCGTTTGGCTCGTCGGAGTCGCTCCGGCGCCGGCCGCCGACGTGGCTGGCCTGGCCCCCCCCCAGTGCGACTGCCAGTGGGCCCGTGGGCCCCGTTGACTGGGTCCACCCAGTCAACGTGCTGACTGGGCAGGCCCAGCCACTGACATGCGGGCCCCGCCGCAAAAAAAAGAAAAAGAAAAGGAAAATGTTTTATAAATAAAAATATTTAATTAATCTAATCACTCACTGACAGGTGGGCCCAGTAGTTAATTAACTAAAAATTAATTAGTTTAATCTCCTGTTAACTCACTGTCTATGACAGGTGGGTCCCCCGTGTCAGTTTGACCTGGTCAGCCGCTCTGTTGACCTGTTGACCTGCTGACGTCAGCATTGCCTCATGCTGACGTCATAATTCATTTTTTCTTAATTCAAATAATTCCAGAAATTCAAATAAACTTTGAAAATTCATATCTTTTAAACCGTAACTCGGATGAAAATGTTTTCTATATGAAAGTTGCTCAGAACGACGAGACGAATCCGAATACGCAGTCCGTTCGTCCACCACACCTCCCTAACCTATCGAACTAGCAACTTTCCCCCTCCGGTCCGTTTGTCCGAAAATGCGAAACATCGGGAATACCTCCCGGATGTCCCCCCTTCGCCGGTACCACCTATTGTCGCGTTAGGACACACCTAGCACCGTTCATTGTCATGTCACGCATCGTCATGCTTATGTTTGCATTGTATTTACTGTTTCTTCCCCCCTCTTCTCTCCGGTAGACTACGAGACCGACACTGCTGCTGTCCAGTTCGACTACGGAGTTGACGACCCCTCCTACTTGCCAGAGCAACCAGGCAAGCCCCCCCTTGAGCACCAGATATCGCCTATTCTTCTCTATACTGCTTGCATTAGAGTAGTGTAGCATGTTACTATTTTCCGATATCCTATCCTGATGCATAGCCTATCCTTGCTACCATTGTTGTTACCTTTACCTGCAATCCTACATGCTTAGTATAGGATGCTAGATTTCCATCAGTGGCCCTACATTCTTGTCCGTCTGCTGTGCTATACTATCGGGCCGTGATCACCTGGGCGGTGATCACGGGTATATACTTATATACTACATACATGACACATGTGATGACTAAAGTCGGGTCGGCTCGTAGGAGTACCCGCAAGTGGATCTTTGTGGCGGAGCGACAGGGCAGGTTGAGACCACCTAGGTGAGAGGTGGGCCTGGCCCTGGTCGGCGTTCGCGGTTACTTAACATGCTTAACGAGATCTTGGTATTTGATCTGAGTCTGGCCATTTGGTCTATACGCACTAACCATCTACGCGGGAGTAGTTATGGGTATCCCGGCGTCGTGGTATCAGCCGAAGCCTTCTTGACGTCAGCGACTGAGTGGCGCGTGCCGGATTGGACTGGAACGCCACTAGGCTAGGTCTGCTTCCGGCCGCGTACGCAACGTGCAGGTGCGCATAGGGCGATGGTCCCAGACCCCTGCGCGCTTAGGATTAGACCGGCGTGCTGACCGCTCTATTGTGCTTAGGTGGGGCTGCGACGCGTTGATCTTACGAGGCCGGGCATGACCCAGAAAAGTGTGTCCGGCCAAATGGGATCGAGCGTGTTGGGTTATGTGGTGCACCCCTGCAGGGAAGTTTATCTATTCGAATAGCCGTGTCCCTCGGTAAAAGGACGACCCGGAGTTGTACCTTGACCTTATGACAACTAGAACTGGATACTGAATAAAATACACCCTTCCAAGTGCCAGATACAACCCGGTGATCGCTCTCTAACAGGGCGACGAGGAGGGGATCGCCGGGTAGGATTATGCTATGCGATGCTACTTGGAGGACTTCAATCTACTCTCTTCTACATGCTGCAAGATGGAGATGGCCAGAAGGGTAGTCTTCGACAGGACTAGCTATCCCCCTTTTATTCTGGCATTCTGCAGTTCAGTCCACTGATATGCCCCTTTACACATATACCCATGCATATGTAGTATAGCTCCTTGCTTGCGAGTACTTTGGATGAGTACTCACGGTTGCTTCTCTCCCTCTTTTCCCCCTTTCCTTTCTATCTGGTTGTCGCAACCAGATGCTGGAGTCCAGGAGCCAGACGCCACCGTCGACGACGACACCTACGACACTGGAGGTGCCTACTACTACGTGCAGGCCGCTGACGACGACCAGGAGTAGTTAGGAGGTCCCAGGCAGGAGGCCTTGCCTCTTCGATCGTTGCTACTTTTGTGCTAGCCTTCTTAAGGCAAACTTGTTTAACTTATGTCTGTACTCAGATATTGTTGCTTCCGCTGACTCGTCTGTGATCGAGCACTTGTATTTGAGCCCTCGAGGCCCCTGGCTTGTATTATGATGCTTGTATGACTTATTTATGTTTTAGAGTTGTGTTGTGATATCTTCCCGTGAGTCCCTGATCTTGGTCGTACACATTTGCGTGCATGATTAGTGTACGGTCAAATCGGGGGCGTCACACTTGTCATATAGGAGTGCTCAATATTGTGCACCGCGACCAAGGCGGAGAGGAAAACGAGAGAACTACGTAATTAATGCATGAGTTTAATTAGGGTAGTTTTGTAAAGTACGAGATACATTCCTCCAATCGCAAAATGCCTTGGTTGATGAGATTTGAGATTTGAGACCTATAAACCGGAAGGGAGATTTGAGATACTGCACGCGGTGTAGTCTAGTCACTTGTTGGAATCTCTAGAAACACTTATACCGCATGATTCTTTGCTCCTTCTTACTACTACTACGTACTACTTCACCGATATGTGGGACAGCCAGCAGCATCCGGGTCGACGTAATACGTGTCATGCACCAGATTAGAGTGCGGAACGGAAGGGGGGAATCACCCCGGTCGTACCGCCTGGCCCTGTTTGGATACTCTAACTCAGTTAAAGGTTAGAGTTAGATTCTAATCCTGAACTAACCATGAAGTAACTCTAGCGAAAGAGGTGTTTGGATGACAGGGTTAGATGGAGCGCGGATACGGCGAGGTGCCTTCATGGGCGGTGCGAGAGGGAGGGAGGGAGGGAGAGGACGAGAAGCTTTGAGGAAGTGGGGAGGGATCTGCTGCGGGGAGAGCGAGAGAAAAATGTGTTTTTAGTGTCCCGAGAAGAACTAACCCAAATAAGCACCTCTTGGGTGGGTTAGAATATTTTTGGGTTAGTTGAGTTCAAACTAACCCAAACTAACTCTAACACATGGATCCAAAAAGTAACCCAAACTAACCCTCATGTTTGGATATTTTTGGGTTAGTTGAGTTCAAACTAACCCAAACTAACTCTAACACATAGATCCAAACAGTAACGCGCCGTCAAATCGCATAGCCCGACCTTTCCAGCAGTAAGTATGTTGAATCCGCTACTCCCTCACCCTCCTCGCCTCTCTGTCAAACCGCCTACGCGAAAACTGCCACGCGTACTGCCCGGGAAAAGCCCCGCCCTCAACTTTTAACTACGCGAAAATAGTTCGAGCTTGTTCGTTCTATATAAATACTAGTACTGTATGTTTATTCACCCGTGGGATTGTTCAATGAATGGAGGGCCGGGGAGCACAAGAGAACAATACTACTACTAGTAGTAGTAAGTAGGAGTCGTACACGTAGTCACCTTAAATAGAGAGTTTCTTTTCTTTAATGCCACGTACACAAATTGAAACGCTTGTTGTGGAGAGAAAAAGATAATCACTCCACTATACATGTACGCAGGGGCCTGAGCGCTTGCTTTACTAGGGTTGCTCTCTTCATTCTCTCATCCTCTCTAGATATAAACAAGACAGCGGTAGCGACATTTTCTCTCTGCTCACCGCTGGTCACAGATCCGGCCGGATCCCTTCGGCTGGTGTGTGTAGAGGACTAGGTGCATCGTTCATGCGGTCATCGCCGGCGTGGGAGGAAACCCACAGCTGCCGGAGGGGCCCGATCCTTTGCCCGTGCCGTTCTCTCCGACACAGCGCCGGCTCGGGAGGTCCTTCGACCCTTCTTCCTCCCTGTCGTATTGTCCGCAGATCCGACCTGCCGCTTCCGACATCCCGACGACCCTCAGGTATAAGTTCTTCGAAAGCGGCCTTGCTCTACTGGCCCAGCTCCCCACGTGTCGGCATGTGCATCTTTTTCTACTCCCATCAGCTCTTCCAAAGCCACCTAAATTTTTAGTATTATTAGAGGTAAAGCTACTTCATGCATTCGAATCTAGGGCTTTGTTCAAACAACGAAGAAAGGGGGGAAAGTTGTAGCATGAATCTAGGACTTGATTCAAAGAGGAAATAATATGGTGAAAGTAGTAGAGACCGGATACCCAACCGGTCTCTTGGTTGAAAAGGGAAATAATGGGAAAATGCAGTACAAACTGGATAAGGAATAGATCTATTATTGGTTGAAAAAAGGATAGAAAGTGGCGGCTGGTGGACAATTCAACAGAGTATGTCTAGGATTAGATTTGTTGCCCTCACATAGTAAAAGGTCTCCAGGATTAGAATTGCTGCCCTCACATAGTAAAAGGTCTCAGGATTAGATTTGCTGCCCTCACATAGTAAAAGGTCTCCAGGATTAGATTTGCTGCCCTCACATAGTAAAAGGTCTCCAGGATTAGATTTGCTGCCCTCACATAGTACAAGGTCTCCAGGATTAGGTTTGCTGCCCTCACATAGTAAAAGGTCTCCAGGATTAGATTTGCTGCCCTCACATAGCATGAACAAACTCGGCATCACCACTTTATGCCTCCTTGTAGGTACATTGTGCTGATGCGTCCACTGTCGCATGTCCTTATACCAACCTTTTGTTGTTGTTAATGTAAGGGCGCATGTAAAATGAAGTGATCACATTGTTACCTTAGGGACATGTCTAACCAGTGTCATTGTTAATCTAATGCCTCCAGTGATAAGATGCAATTAAACTATGTTACAAATGGCACTCCTGCTGTTTTCCCCAGTATGATAAGTAAGTTGCTCCTTTATGCTCCTGAGTGTCCTGGTGTCCCCACGGTCCCATGCCCTTAAACCAACTCTTTAGGTGCTGTTGATTTACTGTATCTGGTAAACAAGCAATGCCACCATTAAAGTAATCCCATATTTGAGGAATCTCATTGTTGATCGTAATGCTTCCGGTAACATGAAGCATTGCTGACATTTTAAAATTTCTATTGTCCTTGCGTGATTGCCATGAACATAATTAAGATGCTTCTTTTCATTTCGTATATGTTTCGTATATTCTCATTGACCAGCAACTGTTTACTTTCTATCTTTTTGTGCAGATAGGGATATCCATTTCACCTTGTTGCTATTGTGACCTTTTGGTGAACTGCACAAAACACTTTTTTTGGAATGAGTGTCTTGGGCAGTTCAACTAAATGTCACGTGGGCAACATCTCTCAATTTTGGTGGAACTGCACAAAATGGTGATTGGAGTTTCCAAAATATCCGTCAAGTTCTACTGGTAATCTCGTGCAACATTTTATTAGCCTTTCCAAGATGAGCCATCACTGTCACCACAATGGCACTTTATTTTAGCGGAACTGCACAAAAGGATAAGAAAATTATAGTTGCACCTTACATGAGCTGGATAGCCAACCTCAATGTTCCTCAGTTTTAGTGCAACTACTAAAGAAGAACCTGCCAGCTCACTAGAGCAAGTACTTCTTACTAGCTGAATGATGCAATATTTGCTTCCTTTCAGGTGAACTGCAGAAAAAGGTGCATGAATTGAATCACGGAACTCTAGGCAGGCCTCATCCGAGTGGAGCTGCAGGTTGAGTTCAAGGAGGCCACTATTAAAGTGAAATCATGCTCTTCTTGTTTGTGTTGTGCAAACAGGAATACTCAACTATAGATGTTGTGACGGTCAAGAGCATTCGCCAAGTTCTTCGATTGTATGACATGGTGTAGCGACCAGACCTCAAATGGTCTGTGCTGCTGTGCACCAGTGTCATCCCTGGATCAGTAATGCTGACACGCACAGTACAAATGGAGGATTTATAACAGAGTAGCAATCACACACTTATTACATCGAATATCTCCAAAGAGATTAAGTATGTTAAGCATGGCTTAAGGCCATCTAATAACGATAACAGCGGAAGACTTGGAAGATAAGTGAGTCCATCAACTCCAGCGGCATCACTGAGTATAAGACCACGACCTAAGGCACCTTACTCGTCGTCTGAAAAGTCTGCAACATGAAACGTTGCAGCCCGAAAACGGGTCAGCACATAGGATATGCTGGCAATGTAACACATAGAGAATAATGAACAATAATAATGCTATACTACATGCATATATGGCTGGTGGAAAGCTCTAAGGTTACAGTTTTGCGAAAAGCCAATTTTATCCTACTTCAAAGGAATAAATTTTATTTAACTATCATGGTGGTTGTGAAACATTGAGAAGGTACCTCCAACTCAATCCCAATTAGGTGTCATCATTAACCCAACAAAATTAATTAAAAGTAACATAGTGATGAGATTCAAATGATAATCCAGGTACTAGATACTCAAGTTGTCCATAACCGGGGACACGGCTAACCATGATTAGTTTGTACACTCTGCAGAGGTTTGCGCACTTTTCCCCACAAGACTCGATCGCCTCCGCTTGATTCTCGCACTGCATGATGTTTGAGAAACGGATGACCGAGACACAGTCTTTCAGGAACAATCACTCTTTACTCTGGGTGGACCGGTACACCTACTTTCCCCTACATCTGCTAGCCCACCTCTTCAAGAGATCTTGTAACCTACTCAACTATGCTAGAGCCCATAATAGCTTGTGGCTGCACACGGAAGTTTCTAGCATGAATAATCTTATGATCCCTTTGAGCCTGGGTGGCGGACCTTATACAAACAGGCAACACTGGGTTCTCCAGGTGCCTCAATCCACCCAGATGTGAGTTTTAGTTGCCACCTTAAGTTGAACCATTAATAAACATCTCACATCTGTCATGAATATCTCTCAAACCCAGATCCACGTCTACGAGCATAGCGTGGCAATAATAAAAGCAACGTAGAAGTAACTCCCAAGGGTTTGAATAGAAAACAGGTAATAGGTACTACCTCAACTACTTCCCAATACCCACAAATTAATTAGATCCTAATCATGCAATTGTTTGAGGTAAAGATCTAATGCAATAAAACTGGGTATGAAAAGTATGATCAAAGTGTTACTTGCCTTGCTGATGATCCGCAAAACCTAACGAGTCGAAGTAACAAGCGGCACACTCCGGGTACTCTATCGCAAATAAATAAGCATACAATCAGTACTCATCTAATGCACAAGTAAAACTCGAATGAAAGATCCAACCAGAAAGTTCAACTTAAAAACTCCGGTTTGCAAAAAGAATCAACTCGAAAGAAGCAACGAAAGTCAAACGGCGAAAGAAAGTAGCTTCGTTTACTAATCTGGATCTAGGCCAAATTTTACTGTAGCAAAAACTTGTTTGAGTAGGTTAAACGGAAAGAGAATTTCGAGACGAAACTCTAGGCGCTTGAATCGCCTGATTCCGATAAACGAGCGAGAAGTTAAACAGAAACGAAGATTCGATCAGAAATCGAATCTGAGATAATCGCAGAAAAAATTCCGATGAAAAAGAAAAACGGACGAACGGTTAAAGAACGGACGTTTGTTAACAGAGAAAAACCGACGAACGCGTTCGTTAAAACGAACGGTTCGGTGAACGCTCGCAAAATAATAAAACCGAAAAAAAACGATCTAGGGTTTTTTTAACGAAGGGTTTTTTTTAAACAAAAACCGGCGTTGAACGGGGCAGGCAGTACCTCGTCGGGGGCGGCTCCGGCGGAGCTCCGGCAAGGGCGCGGGGTACGGCGGGGTGCGGGGCTCGGGGTAGGGCGAGGGGGTGGCGAGAGGGCGGCAAACGGCGGCGGCGGCGGCGGCGGCAAGGCGGGCGGCGGCGGCGGCGAGATGAGAGGAGGGGGGGTGCGGGGGTTTATAAAGGGGGGAGCAGCTTGGAGGAGGGGCAAGCTCCGGCGCCGGCTCCCGTGTCCATGGCGGACACGGTGCGGCGGCGCGTGCCGTGCGCGAGGAGGAGAGGGCGTGGGGTGGGCCGGCGGCCTGGGCTCGGCCCAGCGGGCGCGCTCGCTGTTTTTTTTAAACGTTCCGTGGAAAATAATTCACAAAAAAATAAATAAAAATCAGAAAAATATGAAATAAATTTTCCCCGTCTAGTTAGAAAATCTAGAATAGGGTGAACATTTTTTGAACACAAAATAAATATTTTGAAAACATGCAATATTTTTAATGCAATAAAAATTGCAAATAAATTCCAAATAAATTCCAATAAATGATTTTAACCTTTTTCCTCTAGTATTTCAATTGTTTTGGAGAAGTCATATTTTCTCCTCTCGTTTATTTTTAGAATGAAATATTTTTCCGGAGAGAAAATAATTAAAACCAAAATCCTCGTCTTATAATTTGATGAAAATCAAATATGAAAATTTGAGAAAATCTCCAACTCTCTCTGAGGGTCCTTGAGTTGCTTAGGATTTATCGAGGATTTGTCAAAATGCAATAAAACATGATATGCAATGATGATCTATGTATAACATACCAAATTGAAAATTTGGGATGTTACACATGGCTAGCCAAGATGGATTTAATCCCGATATTCACTTTATCAAAAGGCTCTAATGGGTTGGTTCTGAATCTTGCAAGCTGGGAATCAATGAGATGTGTAGGCATCTTTGTTGTACTTATTATTTGAATCTTATTTGTTGGTTCTGAATTTTGCAAGCTGGGAATCAATGAGATGTGTAGGCATCTTTGTTGTACTTATTATTTGGATCTTATTTGTTGGTTCTGAATCTTGCAAGCTGGGAATCAATGAGATGTGTAGGCATCTTTGTTGTACTTATTATTTGGATCTTATTTGTTGGTTTTGAATCTTGCAAGCTGGGAAACACGACATGATGATGTAGAGGACAACAGCCATAACAAACAGTTCAAACTTGGTAGTATTATCTTTTGTGAAAGTGCGACAAATGTGCTGATCGTGTGCGTCCTGAGAATAATAATTCTAATTGTTGTGCATGTTGATCCTGTGGCACTGATAGAACGAGCCAATGCATTGCTTGTTTTAAGTATAAATTTTTATTAAAGCTAATTAAATTTAAGTAAAGTGACCACTAACTCCTGTTATTACAGTACCAATACGACCCGCTCGTGAACCGACGTGTGGCCGGAGTAGGTTTCTTAATGGAGGCGTTCGAATGCGCCGAGCGTGCATCTTCTTCTGGGCGTGCAGCGGACGAGGGAGGGGCAGTAACTGTTGTCGCCTATACACACTCGGTTTACTGTTGAATCCAGTTCCCCAAGAGCTGGAAAACGAACTGCTGCCGCCACCTACACACTCGTTCACTTGAAGAGACTCCAATGGCGATCCGAGGGGTGAGCCTGCTGGATATGGACTTCAGCAAGGAGTTCCCCTTTGAGTTCGCCGTTCAGTCCTATGGCTGCACCAAGTTGAATGTGATGTACACCAACGATCCGGACTCGATGAAGCTCTGCCTCGCCGAGTTCAAGCAGTACCTACAGGACGAGAAAGCACAAGGTTGCAGGACTAGACCTTGTGCCCATCCATTCGTCTCCTAACAGGGACCAGCGGATCGTCGTCGCCCAGGTATGTGTGCTGGGCGAGGTTCTCATCTACCACTTCTGTAGGGCAATCAGAGGTTCTGGAGCATTCGCCTGTTTCATCAGCAGTGCCGATTGCACCTTCGCTACGTTGGAGAGAAGGAAGAATGCGACGATTCGGCCATCTTGTGCAACAAGCTTGTCGACATCCAGAAGCAATACAAGATCATCAGCAATGGGCAGGAGAAGGACTCTGTGGTTGACCTCGCCGAGACCATCATCGACCCCTGATACGCCAACATGAAAGAAGACAACGATACCAAGGACCTGAACACGTGGGAGGTACCTCTGAATCTAGCCTACATAACCTACGCGGCCAAGGACGCACACGCATGCTACGACATGTACAAGCAGATCTTGGACATGAGGGTGTGTCTGCTTCCCGTAACCGATGAGTAAACGGACAGCCGAAGCGTCATGATCAAGCGTGCCAGGAAGGTCTAGATGTTGTACTTTATCTGTTTATAAGCACCTTTATCATCTAAGTGTTTCATGCATGAGCCTATGTGTCGTAATTATCTGTTTTGTCCGAAATATTTCTTTTAAGAACCCATTAACCTGTTTGCTTTTTTTAGTGGCTATTTGCTTATGTATGTAACTAGTTCACTTGTCCGTTAAAAAAAACTAGTTCACTCGGCTACCGTGCTTTGAATCTCTTTCCTCCCAACATATTCCCCTCCTTAGGTGGACCCAGCAGGTCTCGTACACAGACATATGGGACCAACCACCTATCCATTTGTATTTCTTTATTTTGTTTAATCTTTCGTCCTCTTCCTATACAGCGGCTGGACATCATAGCCTATGGTGTTGGCCAGGCCATCCCTCTACTAGCACACATTGTGCGGCGGCGGCGGCTCCACCGGCCCACCCTGCACCCGAACAAGTCAACCCTCGTACTCCCCTCCGCCTGCGTCTTCCCCCGCTCCGGTTCGTTCAGTCAGAGGTCTCAACGTCGTCCTCCGCCTTGGTGCTCTAGCCGCGGCGGCGCCGTCTGTCGTTCCCAACATGGTTAGCAAAACAAGAGGAATCGGGAGACAACTGTTCGTCGAGAGGCTGACAGTCCCGGGCCCACCAGGTCCATGGCCTAGGTTTTGTTGTTTAACATGGGCAGCCCACGACATGTTTCAACATTTTTTGGATCCAGCAGGTATCAAGCGGCCTCTGGGCCTCCCAACCTAGCTTGTCTATAACATCAGCAGCACAAGTTATGTTTGTTTTTTCAAGACGACGCACAACTCAGTTCTATTTTTCTATAAGAATGCAAAACTAAACCTTTATTTATGTCTTATTTTATTATATATGTGTGTGTGTGTGTGTGTGTGTTCGTGTATATTAGAAAGAACATAAGTTTCCGTTAAACCTGTCGTTCGTCTAACCATTTTATAGACCTTCCCACTTCCTTTATTTTTCGTTTTCATTAATCCTATATCTGAATTTTCTCCCACTTTTTTTCGATGTAAACTGAGTTTTCTCCCAGTACTTTTCCCTAGAACCAACTCAACTGTCCCACGTCTAGCCTAAAAAATAATAATACCCCACTACTATTAACTCATCAAACTAAAATGATTTTTTATTTCGTAAGTTGAAAGTTCTTACAAAATAATAATAATAATTGTTTATATATAACTTGGCAAGTTAACTCCTAGTGATTGCGTACATAAGCTTGCAAAGATTTTACTGACCAATGCAGTAATAGACGTGCAATCATGTGTTTATGTTTTTATAACATTTCTCCGTCTAGCCCACCATGATATTTTCACCCAGCCCAGCAAGTTTGCGGATTTCGAGAAAATGCAAATGAGCTTTAAATTCTACCATATATATAAATGGGCTGCATTGATACTACATCATTGTTTCACCCAGCCCACAAAATGGACTAAAAAAACAAATGGACTGGCTGACATGTGGGCCAGTAGGTCGAAGCCTAAGAAGGCGTTGGATTTACATCCAACGGCCGGCATTCTTCTTCAATCTCTCATCTTCTTCCCCCAGCGCTGCCGGGACCGCCTGCTCCAGCCTCTAGCGTCCAGCGGCGGTTTTGTGCTCCTCAGCGAAATGCTACCCCGCCGACGGCCAGGCCATCCCTCCACTCCGCACCTCCTGTTATTCTCTACCGAGTGTAGGCCCACCCCGCACCCGAACCAGTCAAGTTTCCCACTCCTCTCCGTCTGTGACTCCACTGCCGTGTCTTCCCCATCTCCGGGTCGTTCCAGTCTGGGGCCTCGCCGTCGTCCACCGCCTCGGTGCGGTCGGCGCGGCGTGGTCAACATACGAGAGTCATCGGAAGAGGACTGTACATGGAGAGCCTGACGGTTGGGACCCACGAGGTCCATGGTCGCACGTAAGGAAAATTCCTCCTTATTACGCACTGTACGTGGGAAGGGCTTCTGTATTTCGCGAAAAAAACGCCCCCCCCCCGCTGACAGGTCGGACCCACCAGCTATGTCTTCGCACGCAAGGAAGTGCCTCCTTATTACGCACAAAAAAATGAATACCCCCTGCTAGCTGGGACCCACCATAGTGGGTGGCTGACTTGTGGGCCTACTAAGTTGGCGGGGACGGAGAGCTTTGTCAACTTAGTCAATATGAACGATTCTAGCTTCAGTTACCGTACGATGTTCATCCAACGACAGTAGTGCTTCTTCAACCTCTGGTCTTCTTGCTCCAGCCGCCCAAACCAGCGTCGGTCGTGCCGCGTGCTCCTACCTCCCGTGGCCGGCTGTGATGCCGCGGAGGCCTCACCGCCCCCTACTACTCCCACCGCTGGCCAGGGCATCCCTCTACTCACCCACACCCCCTGTTATTTTGCGGCAACGACAGCCTCACACCGCAGTCGAACCAGTGAACCCTCGTACTCCTCTCCGCGTGGGCATCCACTGCCGCGTCTTCCCCGGCTCCGCGTCATCCCCTTCCTAGGCCTCGCCGTCGTCCACCGCCTTGGTGCTCTCGGCGCGGCGTGGTCAATGTGGTCAACGACCGACTTCCATCGGAAGAGTACTGTACGTGGAGAGGCTGACAGCTGGGTCCACGGCCGCAGCTGGGTCCACGGACACAGCCCAGTTTTTTGTGATTTACCAAGTAAGTCGCTTTGTCAGGCCTGTTGGGCTGCAAATCTTTCAAGACGAGGAGAGATTCATTCGGCTGGCCGAGAAAATGGCCTATCAGTAATGAGAAATGGGTTGTACATTTTTAGAACACATCAAACCGGCAATTAGTTTCAAAATTCTTTTTTTCATTTCGAGATTTTAAATTGCATTGATTTTTATGCATGGAAAATTTGTTGGATTTTATATTGATATACATTTATTTTTAAATCAGTTTGAACGTGACTCAAAATTTCGGGATTAAAAACAGTTCGGACCGCACCAAAATATGCAAAATTTCATACAATTTTTTAACCGTGGCCACAATATGGGCTGTAATACTAACAAAAAGAATACGCGCTCCAAAAAAACCTTAAGAATTAGCAAATGGGCTGTAAATTATTAGAAATAATGGCCGATGGGTTGTATGATGTTTTCCACAGATTTGAGACTTTCCTAAAAAAAGGTTGACGCACAAGCAGTTACTGTTGGATGTCCATCCAACGGCCGGCGTGCTTCTTCAATCTCTGCTCTTCCTGCTCTAGCCGCTCAAACAAGCGCCAGCGGGACTGCCTGCTCCCTCCTCCCCGCGGCTAGCTGTGCTGCCGCGCAGGCCTCATTGCCCCACCGTACTCCCATCGCTGGCCTAGCCATCCCTCTACTCACCCACACCTGTTGTTATTCTCCGGCAACGGCAGACGAACCAGTAAGCCCTCATACAGTCGTACTCCCCTCCGCGTGGGTAACAACTGCCGAGTCTTCCCTGCCTCCGTGTCGTTCCCTTCCTAGGCCTCGCCGTCGTCCACCGCCCTGGTGCTCTCGGCGCGGCCTAGTCAACGTGGTTAACGACCGACATGCATCTGAAGTGGACTGTACGTGGAGAGGCTGACAGCTGGGTCCACGGCCGCACGCAAGGAAATGCCTCCTTATTACACGCAAAATAATGGTTCTTCCACCTGACATCTGGTACCCACCGAAAGGGCCTCTGTATTTCGCGAAAAAAACGTTACCCCCGCTGACAGCTCGGACCCACCAGCTATATCTTCGTACGCAAGGAAGTGCCTCCTTATTACGCATAAAAAAATGAATAATCCCCCTATTAGCTGGGACCCAGTATAGTGGCAGGCTGACTTGTGGGCCTACTAAGTTGACGGGGACGGAGGGCTTTGTCAACTTAGTCAATATGCACGATTCTAGCTCCAGTGACCGTACGATGTCCATCCAACGGCCATAGTGCTTCTTCAACCTCTGGTCTTCTTGCTCCAGCCGCCCAAACCAGCGCTGGTCGTGCCTCGTGCTCCTGCCTCCCGTGGCCGGCTGTGCTGCCGCGGAGGCCTCACCGCCCCTACTACTCCCACCGCTGGCCAGGCCATCCCTCCACTCACCAACACCCCCTGTTATTCTGCGGCGACGGCAGCCTCACACCGTAGCCGAACCAGTGAACCCTCGTACTCCTCTCCGCGCGGGCTTCCACAGCCACGTCTTCCCCGGCTCCGCGTCGTCCCCTTCCTAGGCCTCGCCGTCGTCCACCGCCCTGGTGCTCTCGGCGCGGCGTGGTCAACATGGTCAAGGAACGGCTTCCATCGGACGTGGACTATACATGGAGAGGCTGACAGCTGGGTCCACAGCCGCAGCAAGGAAGTGCCTCCTTATTACGCGCAAAATAATTATTCCTCCACCTGACAGCGGGGACCCACCGGACGGGCCACCGTATTTCATGAAAAAACGTTTCCCCCTGACTGCTGGGACCCACCAGCTACATCTTCACACGCAAGGAAGTGCGTCCGGGCAAAAAAACACGATTTGCCCCCTAACAGCTGGGACCTACCAGCTACATCTTCGCAGGCAAGGAAGTGCCTGACAGTCGGGACCCACCTGGTCGAAGGATACGTAGCGTTGTCATTCTGGTCGCGAACGTGTACGTACATACTGGTCGATATAGAGGCGCGCACGTAGCATGTACACGTACAGTCAGCGGCCAGTGTGCAAGAAAGAAAATACGGCCACATACGTACATACGGGCAGGGTCTCGAACGCCTACTCGCGCATACGTACGGCCAGGGCTCGTGTACATGGCTTCGTCAGAATGGAGAAACTGCGTCGTCGTCGTGTTCATGGGGAGCCAACCGGCTGGGTCGGAACGGAATGCGTCGTCGTGTTCATCGGGAGGGCTTGGACGAAACAACTGATGGAAACGAGGCCTGGCATACCGCAGAACGGAGGAAACGGCCTTGTGTTCGACCAGCCACGTTCGAAACGGGATCCTGTTCATCGGGAGGGGTCTGTCGTACCGCAAAACGGAGGAAACGGACCTCCTATGGTCGAAACGGGGGTCCTGTTGATCGGGAGGGGTGTGGCGTACCGCAAAACGGAAGAAACAGACTTGTGTTGGAGCGCTACGGTCGAAACGGGGGTCTTGTTCATCGGGAGGGGTGTGGCCTACCGCAAAACGGGACTCCATGGTATACTGTTCATCTCCACCGTTGACCCCCTCCAGCCTCCACGGGCTACTGTTATCCACCGTCGACCTCCTCCAGCCTCCACCTGCGACTGTTCATCCACGGGCTCCTGTTCATCCAGCCTCTACCGTGCGCTACTCCACCGGCTACTGTTCAACCAGCCCTCTCCACGGGCTCCTGTTCATCCACCCCTCCACGGGCTACTGTTCATCCAGCCCTTCACCGTCTACTATTCATCCAGCCCTCCACGGGGTGGTCCTGTTCATCCAGCCTTCCACGGGGTCCTGTTCATCCAGCCCCAACCGGCTCGATCGATCGGGGTCCTGTTCATCCAGAGGCAACACCACGGGGTCCTTTTCATCCACCCCCACCGGGAACTGTTCATGCGACCCCCCCAGCAACGCTCACTGTTCATCCAGAGGCAGCATCGATCGGCTTTAGTTAGCAGCAGTAGCGAAGGAATCGCTCGATCGGGTACAGTTAACAGCCATCGATCGATCGCTCGGGTTCAGTAACGCATAGCCTGCAGTGCAATCGCTCGGGTTCAGTTAGAGCCCAACACCTCGCTCGGGTTCAGTTAGTGCCCAACGACTCGCACCCACGCGCGTGCGTGTATGAGAGAAACGCGCATCGCTCGGCCCCGACCACCCACCATAACCGGGAACACCCCGATATTTTCCTCGCCCTCGCTTCTACCACGGTTTTTTCCGTCATGGACGGCCCAAAGAATGTCATGCAGCTGCGTCTCCGGCCCGCCCAGGACGAAAAGCCCATTTTCTGTCATGATTTTTTGTCATAGAAGTAGGACCCCGCCACATCTATGATGATACCGGGTTTTGTCACAATTATCGTCATAGAAGTGTCATAAGTATGACAGAATTTTTTTTCGTTCGGCCCAAAATGTCACGGATGTGTCTTTTTTTTGTAGTGTATTGATTGGAGTTATGGGATGTAATAAATCTAATCCAATTATCTCTTTCATATGAAGGTTTAGGTTGCCTTCTAGGTTGTGCATATGTGTATTTTTATTTGATTTTTCAGCAACAATATAGCATCTGATCTTTTATTCGATTTTCAAGAACGATTCATTTACATCCACACACAACCAAATTGTGTATACACCATGGAAGCATTTGGTACACTGCATGGATTTTGGAGTATTTGCATCTTGACTTGGGTCTGGCTGAGTAAACACAGGCAAAAAACCATGTTCTACGCATATTTTGGCAACATGCATTTCACCACTGAGCAGTTTGATGTCTGACGTGTGGTTGGAAACAGTTTTGACTTATGGTTATCAACGTAAAAAGATTGTGAGTACAAAGACAAGACTTGTGAAATGTATAGCGAAATCCACAATTGTCGCTAACTTTCTCACTTGGAGTTTTTGTGTGGAAAAGCTTCAAAGAATGAAACAATATCATCAATGTGATGCAAAAAACATGTTATAGCTTGATATGAGGCTGAGGGACAGGCAAAATGGTTAAGGAGACCTATACCGAGAGTTGATAATGGTTGACAACAGCGATATGTTAAGTTTTTCGCTCCTATGACAACGAGTCAAGTGTTGATGCCAAACACACTGACACAGAGTTATGCGTTGTAAAGGAGAAAGTCCGGAATTATGTAGAAATGCTTGAAGCATAAAAGCAACAGACAAGTGTTTGCGCATCTGCTTATTAAAGGCTTACCGCCCAGTGTGTTCGGAGAACACACAGTCGACATGGGTTTTATGGTATAGTCTAAAATATCCGGACAATAAAAGGGCCCAAGGTTAAAGAATCAGTTTCAAAACAGAGGAGTGTGTTGTAGGTGTTGATTCTATCGGGGATGGACCGTGATGATGAGACATGCTCTACGTGCAAATCTGTGATGGAACGAGTACTTTGAAAGGAGTTATTTCAAAGTATAAAGTTAAAACTATATGATGAGATCAAGGGGGAGAATGTTAGATTGATCTCTTCCCCAATGGGCCCAACGGCCCATTGGACCCTTGACTCATGCCCTGATCGGGGGCGTCCAGCCCAAGCAAGGTTAGTGGGCCCCTGTCGCGCAGTGCCATATAGAGGAGATGGGGACCACGACACAAGGTACGAGGTTCATCACCGCCACTGTATCCCCAACGTCCTAACCCTAGTCCGATCGAGAGGGAGGCGCTGAAGTGATGGGAAGCCCACCGCCCTCACCACTACTCTCTGCCATCACCGGCCATCGTCACCATAGCCGGCACCGACGGGTTCATCTACACAAAGAGAAGGTAGGACTACCGATCTAATCTAGCCTACCCGATCCATGGGTCAAACAATCTAGCCTACCCGATCCATGGGTCTAACAATGGTATCAGGCCATGCTAGGCTAAGATTTTTCGGTACAAAGAATTACACAAAAAGAAAGATCCCTCCCTCCCCCCCAAGAACCCTAGACAGGGCAAAGTAAATCACCGAAGAAGGGCCTCGGGCCTCACCGGAAAAGTTGCGCCACCATTATGGCCGGGCTATTCCTCTCGATCCCGAATCGCATCGGCATGCCGAGGAATCCGGAAGAAGAACTCCACCCCGAGAGGGGCAAAGGGCGCTGCTCGCCGAAAAAAAAAGGATGGGGTTAACCACCACGGCCAAATCCCTCGACGGCGGCGCGCTCGCCGCAAAGGGAGGACGCGCGACCAGCGAGGAGGATGGCCACGGCGCAGAGTTGCCGCGCTCCTCTTCCTCTGTCTCACGCGAAAAAGGAAAGGGGGGTCCTCGCTGCGTCTCTCTGTCTCTCTATCGGAAACGGGGGCGGCGAGGGGAGGGGGAAGGGGCGCTGGCTGATCGAGGTGCCTCCCTGGCTCGCCGCTCCGCCCAGGCTCGCCGCGGGCGTGGCTTGAGGAGCCTGAACTAGGCGTTCAGGAGAGAGAGGAGCGGGCGAGAGAGAGGCGTGTGGGGGGAGGAATGAGCGCTAGGGTTCACCCGAGCGCTGGAGCCCTGTTTTGTTCGGGCGATCCTCGCGTTGGACCATCGGATTGCATCCGACGGCCAGGAACGAGTGGCGCCGGCTCAGATGGGCTGCTGGGCCGAAAGTGGAGGCTGGGCGTCTGGACCGCACTGGGTCGAGGCCTGCTGGGCGGCTGGGCCGCGCGCTGGGCCGAGGCCGCAACCGCACGCCGTTCGAGCTGCAGTTTTTTCCTTCTATTTTGTTATTTGTCCAGTTTTCTGGGCAGATTTAAAATAGTTTTTCTATGCAAATTCTTCCAAAGAAAATTTTGTTTTGAAAATAGAAAAGTAAACAGAAAAATGAAAAGTTCTGAAAATTTAAAAAAAATAGAAAAATAGAAAAATTAAAAAAGTTTCTGAAAATTATTCTTAGCAATGTTTTTCCCCTGTGGGTGAAATCAGATTCAGATAGCTTCCGCTATGACAAAAGAAAGATATTTGTTTTAAAGTTAGAATATGGTATTGTTATTTTCTAACCAACGTTGATGATAACAGTACTATAATTATATGAGTCTTATGTTCAAAGCTTACATCTCCGATAAATTTTGTATCAAAATGGTCAAATTTCAGAGAACAGATAAAGATCAAGAAATGCTCTTAACTAGAGAAATGTATATTTCTTGCTCTCGCTGCAATAAAGTTGATGATGATTATTTCTTAGCAAAGTTGTTTAATAGAAATACTACCGTCACATTGTTAAGGAATTAATGTAGAAGGATGATGTTTTATTCTAATTCTGCCACAACGGTAATTTAGAATATAAAAGGAAAGTTTTTAAAAAGTTTAATGTGCATATTTTTAACTAGACCAACGTAGGGTTATTTGTATGCTCATTATTGTTGATTGTTGGCTAAGGTTTTCTCAGACAAAGTTTTCCATGCTTTCATTCGTGAAAGCGAATGGCTGGGTACTTGTGACCCGAAAGATGACTAAGAAAGGTCATAACGTGAGGGAGTATGTTCTCTCTAAAGAATGGCTTCAAAAGAAAAGAATTCTTGGATATTAATCCAAGAAAAGAGATAGATCATTGAGAGTCTTGGTTGACGAATGTTTTTCAGGTACTCTCTATGAAGATCATTTTGAGATGAAACAAGCAACATACCTGTTTAATTTGACCAACGTCGGATCAAGCATGTGTGTCAAAGAGCATTCGGATTTATTTCCGAATTTGATGATTGAATATGCAGTCAAAAGAGCCAATTCTGGCATTTATGTCCCTTATAGGGAATTACCCGCATAGCGGGAGAAGATGATTATGATAAAACCCGCATGGCGGGAAAAGTCTGGGAAAATACCTGCGTAACTGGTTAAAGTTGACATAGTATTATGTCAAACATCCTGTACGGCAGGAGAAATTTTGGCAAAGGACTTATCCTGTATGACAGGAGAAAGATATGATGACTCATGTGCGTTTAATGTGTCCCACTCTCGGAGAAAAGTATGGAGTAGCTATTATGCTTTCCCAGTACCGACCGTACACCTTATGTGTAACGGTCATTAAGCACTCAATAAATCCAAAGGGAATAAAAGTTACAGACGAACCTAAAGATAAGAACGATATGCAAGTGTGACTTGTAAAGGAACTAATGGTAAAGAACTCTGTTGAGTTTTTGAAATGGAATGAGGAAAAAGTACTCCCATACCAGTCAACAGATAACTTCATTCCGTATGAAGTAATCAGATAAATAAAGTAGATAATCGAAGTTTCCTCAATTCACAAGAGTTATGAATGGTTTTTTGAAATTGTGGCAGAAAAGTTCTTGCCACATTTCGAGGGGGGAAAGAAATATGAGATAAATTAAGAATGCTGAAACTCCCCTATACTTTAGATAATGTGATGCATATTATTCATCTAAAGTGATCTACTAATGAAGAATGTGATCATCTGGGGGAGTACGACGGTCATAATAATACCCCTAAAGAAAAGAAATAGCTGTATTCCTGGATCTTTTACAGTTCTGAAAGCAGACTAAGGAATACTAAGACGGCCCTTAAAGTGCCATAAAGAAGAAAGTTTTAACAGAATAAACCCAAATAATAAAGTTTAAAGGTACCCCATTTTTAGTGAAGATGGAGTAATCTGGGGGAGCATGGTATGAAAATACCTAAGACTCCAATAGATTGTATCTGGGGGAGCATGTTGTATGACCTATACAACATCTGTTGTTAGCTCTATAAAGGATGAATGAGTAAACATGGATCTTGTGATACAGGTCCCTGTAATACCTATTGCCTCTTGGAAATGAAAGTCTATAGAATTAATTTGCCTGTTGGCAATGACAGAGGAACAACAGCCCCATATGAAAGAAGTGCCAGTACCTGAGACACAGATGGTCTCAAGGAATGAGAAAATCAGATACTTCTGATTACTATAAAGTCTATGTTAGTGAAATTCAAATGGAGGTTGATCCCACCTCATTTAAAGCGCTCAATCGAGCTTTGAGAACTGTCTGTTTGTCTAAATGATAAGAGACTATGTGAGATGAAATAAAATTGGTGAATCCCGACGATGTTTGGGACTCATATGTAATTTCAAATGGAGTCAAAACAGTAGGCTGTAAAGGGTCTACAAGGTCAATGTGATTCCAAAGGAAATATGTAAAGGTGTCAAGCGCGACTTAAATCGAAAGATTTTGTGCAAAGAGAATGAATAGATTACAATGAGTGTTAGTGGCATATCATGATCGACATCATGATCTAAGTTACATCAGATGAAAGTAAAGAACACAAGGGATATTGCTTCAATAAGATTTTCTATGGACTAGAGCAAGTCTCTAGACAGTGGCATTTAAAGTTAAAAGAATCAGATGTTACTTTGGGTTAAAGAAAATGAGAGGACAGTTGTATTCATGCAAAGTTATAGAATAGGAAACTCATTCTAATCCTGTGCGTGTGGATGACGTCCTACTTGCTAGTGGTCATGTCAATCTATTGTAGGAGGAGAAAAGAAGTACTAGTCCTCAAAGTTCAAAAGAATGTTCTCGGTAGAGTGTCTCTCATATAATTATTGAGATTCGCCAACAAAAGAATAAAAGGGGTATTAGGAATGTCGCATGGACATGCTAAGAAAGGTCTCTAAAGTATGCATGCGAGAAAACCTACGCCTGTTCTTATAGTCAAGGGTAATGGAACTGAAAACTATGGTGTTCCAAAAGTTGATGAGAAAAGATTGAAAACGGATATGGGACCATATGCTTCAGTTGTTGGAAGCTCAATATATTACCATGACATAGTTGACGTATCCGGGTTCTTTTGGCAATGTCCAGTCCATATATAGATCACTGGAATGGAGTCAAAGATGTCGGCCTCATGCTGAAAGAAATAAATGTTCTAAAAAGATTGTGAGTACAAAGACAAGACTTGTGAAATGTATAGCGAAATCCACAATTGTCGCTAGCTTTCACACTTGGAGTTTTTGTGTGGAAAAGCTTCAAAGAATGAAACAATTTCATCAATGTGATGCAAAAAAAACATGTTATAGCTTGATATGAGGCTGAGGGACAGGCAAAATTGTTAAGGAGACATGTACCGAGAGTTGATAATGGTTGACAACAGCGATATTTTAAGTTTTTCGCTCCGATGACAATGAGTCAAGTGTTGATGCCAAACATACTGACACACGAGTTATGCGTTGTAAAGGAGAAAGTCCGGAATTATGTAGAAATGCTTGAAGCATAAAAGCAATAGACAAGTGTTTGCGGATCTGCTTATTAAAGGCTTACCACCCAGTGTGTTCAGAGAACACACAGTCGACATGGGTTTTATGGTATAGTCTAAGATTTCCGGACAATAAAAGGGCCCAAGGTTAAAGAATCTGTTTCAAAAAAGAGGAGTGTGTTGTAGGTGTTGATTCTATCGGGGATAGACCGTTATGATGAGACATGCTCTACATGCAAATCTGTGATGGAATGGGTACTTTGAAAAGAGTTATTTCAAAGTATAAAGTTAAAAGTATATGATGAGATCAAGGGAGGGAATGTTAGATTGATCTCTTCCCAAATGGGCCCAATGGCCCATTGGACCCTTGACTCACGCCCTGATCGGGGGCGTCCAGCCCAAGCAAGGCTGGTGGGCCCCTGTCGTGTAGTGCCATATAAAGGAGGTGGGGACCACGGCACAAGGTACGAGGTTCGCCACTCCCACCGTTCCCCACTCCTAACCATAGTCCAATCGAGGGGGAGGCGCTGAAGCGACGGGAAGCGCCACCAGCCATTTATACACCGAGCTCCCCTCCGTTCATCACCGACACCGGGAGCTCCTAGAGACGAGGATAAGGTAAACTACCGCGAATCATCTAGCCTACCCGATCCTGAGGATCTAACAGCAGGCAACCAAACTATGTGCATCTGGGGTCTTTTTGCCTGCATCCCCTCAAACCGGCTCACCAGAGCCATGCTCGATTGGCAATGTAAACAAACACGCCCCTACTAGCTTTGGTTGTCTTGACGTACCAAGTTTGTCCATCAGGCTACAAGTGGACGCGAGCTGCCCACGGCGCCTACATAAAAACCCACATAATCAACGTTCACGGACCCCTGCGGATAGAGCAGCCAGATATCTGGCATATGTGGGCTGTCCCACGGCGTCCGCATCAAGCCCACGTTTCCACGATGATGTCCCTAATGGGTGCCGCCGCCGTCCAGTTCCGCCATGGTCGCAAAGACCGCCGTCCAGTTCCGCCGCAGCGCTGCTGTTACACCGCATGGCCTTTTGCACCCCTCGCCCTGCGCGTCGTACAAGGCGCCATGTCGTACGGACCTTTACCCGTACATGAGGTGAAAACCATCGACGCCGTGGCTATGTCTGCAGCTAGCTACTGGCTGGCCTTGAACGGTTGAACAAGTGGGATCATTTCCAGTTCTTTCGCAAGAAAATTACCCTGGTCATCAGCCATATTCAGTGCGAGCTAGCATGGATATGCGGCAGTTGCAGATATGCAGATGCACTTTGCCCAACACAGGGAGGCAGCAGGTAGTGTTGAACCTATCTATCCATCCTGACATGGGGATAGCAAAGAGGATCCAATCCATGTAGCTAGACTACTAGTTGATTGTTGCCTTTCAATCTTACAAGGATCCAAGAGTAGTAATTAAATCTGAATCTTCACATATACTAGTATCCTCTACAAGTGTACATCTGTTCGTCAGATTCCGATGTTTCAAATATGAGTCCTTATGCCTTCTAATTCTTAACTGAATTTAATGCAAACTAGGGCATAACAACCTGCTTTTAGTAGCTCAGGATCCTAGATACAAGGCACGTACAGAACGTTATAGTAGGAGTTGTATGTGAAGTCGTTACACATAGGAATACGACCTGAAATTATGTGGGACGAGAGGCAACTGCGGACAAAACTGCATGTTATGTGGCAAGCCCGCATAAGCCCACTTAATTACGCGGGCTGATGCGGCGTGATGCGGGCGTCCCGCAGGGCGTCCCACTTGCAGCCCGATTTGTCTATGAGTGATGGCGTCGTTGGTTAAAGATCCGAGTAAAATAAAATTGTTTGAGTTCCATAACATGGAATGATTCCATTCCCTTGTTTTAAAACGAATAGTTGGATGAAACTGAATACTTTCATTTGAGCGTTTGATCGGCAGTGGCGGAACTTCATGTACTGCTTAGGGGGCCGTCGCCCCCCTAGCCCTTGGATGTTCACTAGTAGAAAAGGGGGCTTTTGTCCCGGTTGGTAAGGGCCTTTAGTCCCGGTTTTTAAACCGGGACTAAAGGGTCGTTACTAATGCCTCCCGGCAGGAAATTTTATGATTTTTTTTTTGAAAAAAAAATTTGCGAATTTTTTTTAATTTTCAAATTTCTGAATTATTTTAACCTCTCCCTCATCACTGCTCAATTTATCCTCTAATCTCTAATCACCCCTCATCATTCCAAATCATCTAACTTCCCGGACGGTCACCCATCCTCTCAATACTCTAGCCTGAGCACGCTTAACTTCCGGGTTCTATTCTCCCTCGTTTCCAAGTCTGCACATGTTTTTTCCTAACAATAGTAAGATGTCAATCCTATTAACCCTCAGGAATTTAACTTGAGCATGAAGTGACACATTTCATTGTTTGAGTTTGAAACTATTGTTTTAAAAAACAATTATTATTTAGTAACACTAATATTTCTGGAATAATTAGTTTGACCATTGTTTGACCACAGTTTGACCAGATTTGACCACAGTTTGACCAGATTTGACCAAAATTTAAAACAACTGAAATAATTATTTAGTAACATTAATATTCTAGAATAATTAGTTTGACCACAGTTTGACCACAATTTGAATTTTTTTGAATTTTTTTGCCTCTCCAGATCTTAAAAGCCCCGTATCTTTTTTCTGTTAGGTTTTTGAGGATTTTGAAAATGTTTAACGGGGTTCCCCAGGTTAAATTCGTATGTAACTTTTCGAGTAGATGATTTTTCATATAAAAAACTTTTTCATCCGAGTTCGTATGCAAAAGTTATCCCCATTTTAAGAAATTCCGGAGAGATTTTGCAAATAAAGTCGAAATTCATATTTGTTAATTTTCCCAACAACTAGACCACATATCACATGGGAAACTTATTTTATTTTATTTTTTTGACACTTCCATCATTTTCTTTTGTTTTTTCTAAAACTGAAAAGGCGGTCGGGGGGGGTAGAGTTTGAAAATGGGACCTTTAGTACCGGTTCGTGCCATGAACCGGTACTAATGCCTCAAAGCCCATTAGTACCGGTTGGTGGCACCAACCGGGACTAAAGGTCTAACCTTTAGTCCCGGTTGGTGCCACCAACCGGGACTAATGGGCATCGCACCCTTTAGTCCCGGTTCGTGGCACCAACCGGGACTAAAGGGCCCAGGTGAACCGGGACTAATGCCTTAGCCGCACGAATCGGGATAAATGCTCACATTAGTCCCGGTTCATGACTGAACCGGGACTAATGTGAAAACTGCCCTGTGACCAAAGCCCTGTTTTCTACTAGTGGTTTAATGAAGAAAAATAATTAAAAAAACGCATAGATTAAGCAAAATGCATTCATTTGCCCCCCTCAAACATGTGTATTTTCTCCTTGCCCCCCTTTGATTCTCTCCTAGCTCCATCACTGTTGATTGGAGTTATGGGATGTAATAAATCTAATCCAATTATCTCTTTCATATGAAGGTTTAGGTTGCCTTCTAGGTTGTGCATATGTGTATTTTTATTCGATTTTTCAGCAAAAATATAGCATCTGATCTTTTATTTGATTTTCAAGAACGATTCATTTACATCCACACACAACCAAATTGTGTATACACCATGGAAGCATTTGGTACACTGCATGGATTTTGGAGTATTTGCATCTGTGATTGACTTGGGTCTGGCTGAGTAAACACAGGCAAAAAACCATGTTCTACGCATATTTTGGCAGCATGCATTTCACCACTGAGCAGTTTGATGTCTGACGTGTGGTTGGCAACAGTTTTGATTTATGGTTATCAACGCGAAAAACATAGAGTTTGGTTGTGCGCGACCTATGTGGTGGTCACCACTTCTCACCAGCGCCGACCTTACTACACATTTATACACTATATATGCCATATGAAATATACATTGTTTCAATCTAGTACCAAAGGCAGGTAGTTCATCCTAATTACTAACAAATTGTAATACAAATTAACACTCATATGGGTCAATAGGAGAAAGTTAATCGACGCCGAACTAGGGGGAAGTCCATCCTCGTCTTTTTCTTTAGATCTTTGTGCTACCTCTGTTTGTCCACATTGCCTTAGCCCACTCAAGACTTTTGTTTTTCCAAGTTCCATTGTCAAACGCATCAACGTCATGGCTGGAGTTATCAACATCATCAGCCGTCACATCTTCCTCATCCGGTAGAAGCTCGTCACAACCCCATTCTAGGGTCCAGTTGTAGTTATGGAGAATGCAGCATGTAAGAACAAGCCTAACTTAGGTGGAAAAGGGTGAAAGGACTTCTGATCAAAGATCTTAAATATATTCTTCAAAGCTCCATGCCCTCTCACCATAACTCTAAGACTAGAGCGTCTGAGATTGAACAATTCCTGTACAATCTTAGGATAGTTCATATAAGGGAACTCGTTGAGATGATACCTGATTTTTCTGAAGCGTGGAAGAACACCAGGACGACATGCATATCTAGCATCTCCTAGGTAGAACTTACCATCGGGGAAATTGATGCCACCAGGTCGAGCCATTCTTTCAACAAGAATGTTAGCATCATGGGCTGACCTTGCTACTCCCGTAGGAATTGTTGGATTTTTCTGAAGAGGAAGGGTGATATAGCACACCAGTAGAAAGTATTTCCCTCAGTTAAGAACTAAGGTTTAATCAAACTAGTAGGAGCCAACAAGCTAACAAGATAAGCAGCACCTGCACACAAACAAAATAAAAGCTTGCTCCCAAAGCAAGGGGGTTGTCAATCCCCTCATCTTGCTACTTGCAAGTTTGAAAGCAAATAGTGATAGATAGTGGTATGGCAAAACGGCAAAACCATAAAAGACAATAAGAGAACGATTGTGTAAACGCAAGTACTAATAGAGAATGGACATGGGGGGCCATAGGTTAACTAGTGATATAGCACACCAGTAGAAAGTGTTTTCCTCGGTTAATAACCAAGGTTTAATCGAAACAGTAGGAGTCAACAAGTTAACAAGATAAGCAACACCTACACACAAACAAAATAAAAGCTTGCTTCTAAGGCAACGAGGTTGTTAATCCCCTCATTTTGCTAGTTGCAAAATTAAAAGCAAATAGTGATAGATAGTGGTATGGCAAAACGGCAAAACAATAACAGATAGTAAAAGAACAATTGTGTAAACGCAAGTACTAATAAGAATGGACCCGGGGGCCATAGGCTCACTAGTTGCATCTCTCTCTCGAGTAGGTAGTGGCATGGTAGACAAATTACTGTTGGGCAATTGATGGAAAAGCAACAATTTATAACTATGATCATTCATGGCATAATCTTGTATAGGCATTATGTTTGTGATAAGTAGACCGTTATCCAACTGCATATACTATTATTACTCCACCCGAAAACCACTATCCAGCATGCATCTCAAGGTATTAAGTTTAATGAAAAACAGAGCAACGCAATAAGCAAGATGACATAATGTAGACAAAAAGAAATCTATCAGTAAGATAAATTCCCGTTGTTTTACCCTTAGTGGCAACAATACTATATGTGTGTTGGTCCTTTCTACCACTGGAGTATAATCACCGCAAGATTGAACCCACTACTATGTACCACTCACTCTAAAGAGTTACCCATCTATCTTTGCCAGAGAAGACAAATAACTCGAAAGCATACATAACTATTCAAATATGCAGCAAAGAAACTTCAAAAGATCCAATTGATTTCAACAATCTGATCATAAATCCACAATTCATTGGATCCCAACAAAAACACCACAGGAATTACATCGGATCGATCTAAAAGAGAACTTTGTATTGAATATCTGAGAGAGAGAGATCTAGCTACTACTATGGACACGTAGGTCCTAAAGGAACTACTCACACATCATCATGGGGGCAGGAAGGTTGATGAAGAAGCCTATGACAATGGTTTACCCCTCCAATGGAGCCCCAGAACAGGGCTCCAGATGGGATCTCTTCAAAACAGCGGCCTGCGGTGGCGCTATTTCTTTTCTGGATGGCTTACGAATGGTTTCAGGATTATGGGATTTATAGGCGGAAGAATTAGGTCAAGAGGTGGTTCAGGGGGTCCAAATGGATAGGTTGCACGGCCCCGCCATGTGTCCATGTGGGAGCCTCGTGGGTCCCCTTGATTCTCCTGAAGTTTCTAGTTCCTTCTCGTCTAGAAAAAATCATCAAAAACACGCATCGTATTTGGACCTTCCTGGATAATGATTTTCTGTGAAACCAAAAAATAAGTAAAAAAACAGGAACTGGCACTAAGTTAATAGGTTAGTCCAGAAAAATAATATAAAAACATATGAAATTAATAATATAATAGCATGAAAGAATAAAAAATTATATATACATTTGAGACGTATCAATCATTCCCAGCTAGCTAACACATATATGAACTTCAGATCAAGGTCGACAACGACAAACACATTCTGGCTTGTGTAGTACTTTCTACCTCCGTATGGTGTAGTCCGTGCCCTCCACACTCTAGTAGTCGCATGAGTACCATCTACTGCACCAATATAATCCTCTGATGACATGAAAATATATTGTTACAACTCTATAGAAATAATACAATCATGTTATGGGATGAACTATGATTCTGCTCACCTTGGAATACAGGTACTATATTGGGCTCCGAGATCCTCAGTAGCATACAAGACTTGTTTGAAATACCTGGAAATGGTCTCCATGGATCTGTTCAATGTGTCGGGCCCTGAATCTCTGATTATGACCTACAACATGAAGGAATATCACAACTTGCTCTTCCATAGAGGTGTGAATGTTATCTTCTAGTAGCCCCCTATTGCTAAATGTCTCCACAAGCATGCAAAAAGATAGTCTTAGCATTCGAAGCATGTTCATAGCCTTTATGTTCTTCTTGTTGTTGATGTAGTTCAGATTCGTCATCTTCTTCCTATCTAGGTTTAAAAGTGGACCATAACCGGTGACAGGACTATCACTCTGATGGACAACTTTCTTGTGGATCAACTTGGCCCAGGCTTGAATCACAGTTACAAGTGTTGCTGCGTGAAAAATTAGGTTCATCTGTTTGTCCACTACGACCTAATAATGACATCGATGTTGCGATAAGCAATGACAAAATCGGATCTCCAAGTCGTACCTAATGACCTAACATAGGTGGGGGACTGTATGCTACTTACACCATTTGGAGCTAACAACCCTGCCACGGCGGAGATGAGGAAGACATTATGAAAGACTTGACGTACAAGCCAAGGATACAAAAGCCATGGAGGACTCTACCTCTACCGACATAGCCGGCCTATTTTTTTAGCCCTAGGACCCCGGGTATGCTATATAAGCCGGGGGTCGGGCTCGTCAATAGACATATAATAATTCCTTGGTATTCACATGTACTGCAATATAAGTACACGAGAAAGAGTAGGGCATTGTGTTCATCGTGAGAGCCTGAACCTGGGTTAGTCCTTCTTCATGTTACAATTAGCCCAACCGCCTAGCTAGGATACCCTACAAAGGGATCTGCCGGATCTAGCTCAGACACCCGCATTTTTTCACCGTCTTTAATGAAATGGTATTCGCGAGTTTCAAAAATGTTCCCCATATTTTAAAAGATGTTCATTGTGTATTTAAAAAATGTTCACTACATTAAAAAAATCTTCTCATATTTATAAACGTTCATCATGCATTTTATAAATGTTCATCATGTATTTTCAAAAAATATTCACCATGCTCTAATTTTTTTGCCTGTATTTTAGAAAGGTTTGTCATGTATTTTTAGAAAATGTTTGTCGTGTATCCTGAAAATTTATTTTTAAAAAGTTCATCATGCATTCTTTTTCAAAAAATTAACCGTATATTGTAAAAACAAGTGAACTCTAATGTGATCAATTTTCTTCATGCAGTATATCACAATATTTTTGGCATTGGCGCTGTTGGCCCTCGCAGTGAAGCGTAGTGGGCTGGCCCGGCAAACGCAAAGCTGGTACCTCGTTCTACTCCTCGCTTATTCCAGTCACTCGCTAGTGAAATCTCGGGTTCATCCTTGATGTTTGGCAAATTTTCATAAATTCAAAAAGAATATTTACAAAAGAGTTCAAAATTGAAAATACACAAATATTGAAAAAAATCATGAATTTTAAAATGATCATAATTGTTTTTAAAAATCATGAATTTAAAAAACACGCACTAAAAAAAGACACAATTTCAAAAAAAAAATACAAACTTAAAAAAGTTCCCAAACTCAAAAAAG